>NC_089494.1:88428851-88731768 GCF_036850765.1 Saccopteryx bilineata | reverse complement strand
TTGCCAATTGTTCACAAATAGGATGAACAGATATGTATTCATTTTGTTGTGGTGAGATTATTCAATTATTTTTAAAAAGACATAAATTGTCAGATTTTGAAAACTTTTACTGGACATTCAAAAGAAGTATAAACCATTTGGGTTTATTCACTTTTTATGTTTTCTGCCCTTCATTAGTTTGAATAGCTAAGCATGAACCAAACAAAATTTTCAAACAAAGAAATTATTTTATCTTGAAACATTTCTTGTTTCAATTCTCTTTTGTTTTGCAGCCCTTGTATAGAGGGCTGTTTTTGTCCTCTTCTTCCTCTGATTTTCCAAATTTAATTTTTAATTTCTTTCTTAGGTTGAAAAAAGCATATAGGTAGGTAGGGCTGATGATTGGTGTGCTTTAGCATTTTCATACTTTTTTATAAAGTGAGAGGTGTGACAGTAGCAAAGAATAACTGTGTAGAGCAGAACCCAAAGCTGTTTAAATCACTGTCTTATGTATCCAAAAGAGTGTGAGGATGAAGGGGACAGGATTAGAGTGATAATCCTGTGTTACTAAAAGTTTTAAAATGAAAAAAAACCACAAAAAGAACAAAACCTTTTTCATTCATGGAGAAGCATAGGAATATTTTCAAAGGTTAGTTTGTTGTTTTAAAGTTGTTTCTCCACCTCCCATTAGTTTCATCAGTGGATTTCATCAGCTCAACAACAGTTTTCAGACTAAGATGATTTTCTTTGAACACTAAGCTCATTTTATGAGAGTACCAACAACAGATGAGCAAGCTTAAAAGAAAAAATCTCCTTCATATTCCTGGAAATATAGCTATGCCTATGACAATAAAGCTTTATACTGTGACAGCATTATTGAAGATTATTTTAGGGGTAAGGAAAGGGAAGGATAACAATTATTGTAATTATAGAAACACTTGAGAGCTGGAAAGAGCTAGTAACCTAGAAGGAAATGATTGTGTACATGTGCCTTTTCATAAATATTGATACTGTGTTTATATATGTTACTACACAGAATTTGAAGTGAAGGTAAAAAAAAGTTATGCAAAAACAGTGTGGACATTACTTTTCATACATGCATCTCTCAATAAAAATGTGAGGGAGCAATATTTGTACACTGGGAAGGGCTTTATGTGTTAAGAGCATGGCCATTTTTTCAGCTGAGGAGTTGTTACTGCTTTGTTTTACAAATGATGTGGGAGCTGAAGAGGTCTTTTGCACAGGAAACTTTAAAGCAGCATGTCATTTAATTGCAAAGATTGGTGAATGAGGGCTGCAGGCAGAATCTAGACTGCCACCTGTTTTGATCTGGTATTCCAACTGAGAATAATTTTTACCCTTTCAAATGACTCAGGGGCAAAAAAACCTCACAAATGAATAATATCATACGGCATTAAAATGATAAAAATTTCAGTGTCCATAAACAAAGTTTTATTAGAGCATGGTAATGCTCAACTTTTAAAATATTTTCTGTGGCTGCTTTTACACTACAATGGCTGAGTTGAGTAGTTGTCCCTGAAGTATCAAATAGTAAATATTTTAGGGTTTAGGGTCATTCAGTGTATTCCCTGGGGCAAAGTTTGCTAATGCCTGTTAAAGGCATACACAGTCCTTAAACAGAATCGGGGAGCCTAGGGCTTGCCTTTGTCTGAATCTTCCCATGTATAATACTCCAGGCTCTGGGATTGGCTCTATTTGTTATCAGAATTTAGGTATCTATAACTCAACAAGAAATCAAGCTTGTTGTTGGGTGTTACAAATCTTCTATCATGATTATAACAAAAAAGCTCCTACCTGCCTTGATTTTTGTAACCTCGTCTTCAACTTTTACTGCAGTTTACAAACTTGGGATTCTGGTTTGTTGCTGTAGAGTTGAGACATCATTTTTAGACCCTGTTATCATCTGCATACTCCACTGAACTTGCAGTTGTGTCTCACTTTTACTTGTCCATCTTAAAACCTTTATACATTCCCTATGTACTTATTCTGGTGATTGGTTCCTTGCCGCCTGCTGTCAGAGTGCCCTAACACAGCCTGCCTGCTGGTCTTGTGCTTCAGACAATGCCCTAAGGCCAGTTTCCTTTGTTATAAATGCAAATCAAAACTGCAATAAGATACCACCTCACACCTGTTAGATTAGCTATTAGTAACAAGACAGGTAATAGCAAATGTTGGAGAGGCTGTGGAGAAAAAGGAACCCTCATTCACTGTTGGTGGGAATGTAAAGTAGTACAACCATTATGGAAGAAAGTATGGTGGTTCCTCAAAAAACTGAAAATAGAACTACCTTATGATCCAGCAATCCCTCTATTGGGTATATACCCCAAAAACTCAGAAACATTGATACGTAAAGACACATGCAGCCCCATGTTCATTGCAGCATTGTTCACAGTGGCCGAGACATGAAAACAACCATAAAGCCCTTCAATAGATGACTGGATAAAGAAGATGTGGCACATATACACTATGGAATACTACTCAGCCATAAGAAATGATGACCTCGGATCATTTACAACAAAATGGTGGGATCTTGATAATATTATACAGAGTGAAATAAGTAAATCAGAAAAAACCAAGAACTACATTATTCTGTACATAGGTGGGACATAAAAACGAGACTAAGAGACATTGACAAGAGTGTGGTGGTTACGGGGTGGGGGGAGAAGAGAAGGAAAGGGGAAGGGGAAGGTGGAGGGGCACAAAGAAAACTAGATAGAAGGTGATGGAGGACAATCTGACTTTGGGTGATGGGTATTCAACATAATTGATTGACAAGATAACCTGGACATGTTTTCTTTGAACAAATGTACCCTGATGTATTGATGTCACCCCAGTAAAATTAATTAAAAAAACAACAACTTTCTGACCTTTCTCTATCCCCACTGTAAGGGCCTACTATGATGTCCATTCCTACTTCTGTGAATGCAGTTTTTTAACATAGATATCTAAGACTTGCTTTTGATAATATTTGACCATTAAAGCTGACAACTTGCTGTGAGTTTTTTAGATAGATGGCCCTTGTTGACCTTATCATCAGGGCATGTGGGCTGTGAATGAGTCCGCCTCCCTGTGACAGTCCACAAATGCAGAGAGAAAGATTTTTTCCTGCAACTAGTGAGAAAATTGAGATATTGAGGTCCTTTTAATCTTGACTCTGGGCTAGTCAAAATCTTTCTGAAACTAAAAGTTTGAGTAGTTCTGACAAGCCTCTCTTGCCACTATCTGCAGAGACAAAATTAACCATTGAAAAGGAATCAGAGTATGCTGTACCTTAGGCATTTTCAAACAAATCAGTGTGTGTGTTTTTTATTGTTTGTTTTTTTAATGAAAGAGTGAGAGAGGAAAAGAGAGAGATAAATGTCAACTTGTAATTGCTAGCATCTGTGGGATTATGTTAATGATCCCAGGCTCAAGCCAGTGATCTAGGTGTCTTGATCCTGGGACCTCAGAATTTCAGGTTCATGCTCTACCTACTATGCCACCACCAATCAGGCAGTATGTATGTACTTTTCATTAACTAAATTAAATTTAATTACTTTATGAGAAGACACACATGCTTTGTCATCCTGATCTCCTCACCATTTCTCAGATTTTACATATAAGAGACAGATAATAAACTAAAGTATATGTAATTCTTCTTTCTCTATTGTTGTAGGGTAAGTCATGCCACTGTGATCTAGAGAAATTTACTTTTACTCTCCAATTCTTTGTTTTCTCATCTGTAAAATAGAATCTTACTTGGGTCACTATGAATATGAATGGAATATTGTGTGTGAAGTGACTGTTACATAATAGACACTAAATAAATGTTAATTTCTATTATTAAAACTGCAACTTTGTCTTCTCCATGGAAAAATCTCTATCTTGGTTGGAGTAATAGGGCAACAAGCAATCTTTCTTAGTGGCTTTACATAGTTACAGTAGTAAGAAATTTTGCATTATAGCCCTGAGAAGAGCTGGGAAAGTTGGAATTAATGCTGAGTGTGAAAAGATATTGAAGAATGCTAATTCAGCAGGAGTTTTTATTACTTAAATTTATCTATGACTTCTTTAAAAAGTTCTTCAATTAAGTAAATTAAGATTAAAAATAAAAAAGATGGTATCAGAGAAAGAGGAACTTAACAGGAAAATAAATTCTGACTTTAAAATAACCTTAAAGATCTAGCTAGTGATCATATTTGGTTGGTTAACAGTCGGCTTGAATATACTTAGGTTGTGAAGAAATTAAGGTGTGGTCATAGAAGAACAATTACCAAAAATAAGAATGAGCCATAAAAGTTTATTACTCTTTAAGTTTAAATTGAGCTGGAGGATTTAATGTGGTAATATCAACCCTATCTAAATGACATGGCCTCTAAGTTACTACTGTCATATGTATGACTCTAAAGAGCTATATTCATTTCAAACTAAAGACATTGGAACTGGACATATGCAGTCTCAAAGTGCAACTTTCTAGTCAAAAATCTTTGGCCAATAACATTGTGCATTATGTTCACAAATGTTTCATTGAGTCTCCTTGAATAACTTGAGAAGTTAACCTGGAATAAGTGTGCTTTACTTTTTAAGGTTTTTTTAAACACAGGTTTAGACAAGATTTTTTAAGTAAGTCTGTGCTATTTACTCTATAGTGTTAAGTTTAGGAGTAAATTTTACTCTCATTGGGACAGTCTGTTGGTTCAAACCTTTAATATTTCAATTGAAGACTTTAGGTTGCTTTCTAATAACTAATATTGATTTGGAAGTATTTAGAGATGTTTTTTAAAACAGCTATTTGTGTGTGTATAATATTAGTTACAAAATATTTCTGAGGTTTATTTATTTTTTTTTGTATTTTTCTGAAGTTGGAAATGGGGAGGCAGTCAGACAGACTCCTGCATGCGCCCTACCGAGATCCACCTGGTACGCCCACCAGGGGGCGATGCTCTGCTTATCTGGGGTGTTGCTCTGTTGCAACCAGAGCCATTCTAGCACCTGAGGCAGAGACCACAGAGCCATCCCCAGCACCCAGGACCAACTTTGCTCCAATGGAGCCCTGGCTGCGGGAGGCAAAGAGAGAGACAGAGAGGAAGGAGAGGGGGAGGGGTGGAGAAGCAGATGGGCACTTCTACTGTGTGCCCTGACCGGGAATCAAACATGGGACTCCTGCACTCCAAGCCGACACTTTACCACTGAGCCAACTGGCCAGGGCCTATTTCTGAGATTTTTAAAAACAAAACACCAAAAACTGAAAGTATATATTATATTAAGAACTTCTAAAACATGTAAGTACAAAGAATAAACATCATTAAAATGTCTATATTACCCAAAGTAATTTGCAAATTTAATGCAATACCAATTAAAATACCAATGACATACTTCAAAAATATAGAACACATATTTCAATAATTTATATGGAACCAGAAAAGAACATGAATAGCCTCAGCAACCTTGAAAAAAAAGAATAAAGTGGGAAGTATTACACTTTTTAATATAAAGTTATACTACAAGGCCATTGTTATCAAAACAGCCTGGTACTGGCATAAGAACAGGCATAGAGATCAATGGAACAGAACAGAAAACCCAGAAATACACCCACAGCTTTATGGACAATTGATATTTGACAAAGGAGGTAAGAGCATACAATGGAGTAAAGACAGCCTCTTTAATAAATGGTGTTGGGAAAATTGGACAGCTACCTGCAAAAAAATAAAACTAGACCACCAACTTACACCATTCACAAAAGTAAACTCAAGATTTATAAAAGACTTAAATGTAAGCTGTGAAACCATAAGCATCTTAGAAGAAAACATAGACAGTAAGCTCTTTGACATCTCTCACAGCAATGTATTTGCTGAGGTATCTCCACGGCCAAGTGAAATAAAAGACAGGATAAACAAATGGGAGTATATCAAACTAAAAAGCTTTTTCACAGCTAAAGACAATAAGAACAGAATAAAAGACAAACTACACAATGGGAGAACATATTCAACAATACGTCTGATAAGGGGTTAATAACCAAAATTTATAAAGAACTTGTAAATTTCAACACCAGGAAGCCAAAAATCCAATCAAAAAATGGGCAAAAAAAATGAATAAACAGATGCCAATAGGCATGTGAAAAAATGCTCAACATCACTAATCATTAGAGAAATGCAAAATTCTGACCTCACACCAGTCAGAATGGCACTCATCAACAAAACAACACAGAATAAGTGCTGCTGAGAATGTGGAGAAAAGGGAACCCTCCTGCACTGCTGGTGGGAATGCAGAATGGTATGGCCACTGTGGAAAACAGTATTCCTCAAAAAATTAAAAATTGAACTACATTTTGACCCAGTTTTCCACTTTTAGGAATATACCCTAAGAACACCGTAGCACTATTTCAAAAGGAGAAACGCACCCCCATATTTACGGCAGCATTATTTACAAAAGCAAAAATCTGGAAATAGCTCAAGTGTCCATCAGTGGACGAGTGGATTAAAAAGCTTTGGTACATATATACTATGGAATACTACTCAGCCATAAGAAATTATGACATTGGATCATTTTTAATAACATGGATGGACCTTGATAACATTATACTGAGTGAAAGAAATAAATCAGAAAAGAATTAAGAACTATATAATTCTATATTAATAAAAAATGAATAAAATAAAATATGTAAGTACATTTATTTAAATACATTTTTGAATGGCACATAATATCAAAATGTAATTTAAACTGTTGGTTCATCCTCTCAGCAGACTATTTAATAAATATTTACTATGAGTGCACCAGCTTCCAAGATTTAAACATACAGAAGGGAATAAAACAAGCCATTTTTTTGTTTTTTTAATTAATTTTAATGGGGTAACATTAATGAACCAGGGTACATATCTTCAGAGAAAACATCTCTAGGTTATTTTGACATTTAATTATGTTGCATACCCATCACCCAAATCAAATTGTCTTCTGTCACCTTCTATCGGGTTTTCTTTGTGCCCCTGCTCTCTCAACATTCCCTCCCTCTTCTCCTCCCCCACCCCCTGGTAACCACCACACTCTTATTCATGTCTCTGAGTGTCATTTTTATTTCCCACCTATGTATGGAATCATATAGTTCTTATTTTTTTCTGATTTACTTGTTTCACTCAATATAATGTTATGAAGTTCCATTTATGTTGTTGTAAATGATTCGATGTCATCATTTCTTATGGCTGAGTAGTATTCCATAGTATATATGTACCACATCTTCTTTATCCAGTCGTCTATTGAAGGGTTTTTAGGTTGTTTCCATGTCTTGGCCACTGTAAACAATGATGCAATGAACATGGGGCTGCATGTATCTTTATGTACCAATTTTTTTTTAATTTTGGGGGTATATACCCAGTAGAGGGATTGCTGGGTCATATGGTATGTTCTATTTTTAATTTTTGGAGAAACCACCATACTTTCTTTTATAATGGTTGTATTAATTTACATTCCGACCCACAGTCAATGAGGGTTTCTTTTTCTCCACAGCCTCTCCCACACTTGCTATTACCTGTCTTGTTGATAATAGCTACTCTAACAGGTGTGAGGTGGTATCTCATGGTAGTTTTTATTTGCATGTCTCTAATAACCAATGAAGATGAGCATCTTTTCATATATCTGTTGGCCATTTGCATTCCTTCCTGAGAGAAATGTCTGCTCATGTCCTCTTCCCATTTTTTTATTGGATTGTTTGTTTGTTTATTGTTGAGTTTTATGAGTTCTTTGTATATTTGGATATTAGGCCCTTATGTGAGCTGTAGTTTGAAAATATCATCTCTCATTTAGTTGGCTGTCTGTTTGTTTTGTTGTCAGTTTCTCTTCTGAGCAAAAACTTCTTAGTCTGATGTAGTCCCATTCATTTCTTTGCCTTCACTTCTCTTGCCTTTGGAGTCAAATTAATAAAGTGCTCTTTATGACCAAGGTCCATGAGTTTAGTACCTATGTTTTCTTCTATGTATTTTATTGTTTCAGGTCTTATATTAAGGTCTTTGATTCATTTTGAATTAATTTTAGTACAAGTAGGCCTGACCGGTGGTGGCACAGTGGATAAAGCGTCGACCTGGAAATGCTGAGGTTGCCGGTTCGAAACCCTGGGCTTGCCTGGTCAAGGCACATATGGGAGTTGATGCTTCCTGCTCCTCCCCCCCTTCTCTCTCTCTGTCTCTCTCTCCTCTCCCTCTCTCTCTCCTTTCTAAAATGAATAAATAAAAAAAAATTAAAAAAAAATTTTAGTACAAGGGGACAAACTGTAATCGAGTTTCATTCTTTTGCATGAGGCTTTCCAGTTTTCTTAGCACCATTTGTTGAAGAGGATTTTTTTTCTCCATTGTGTGTTGTTGGCCCCTTTATCAAAAATTATTTGACCATATATATGTGGTTTTATTTCTGGGTTTTCTATTCTGTTTCATTGATGAGTGTCTATTTTTCTGCCAATACCATGCTGTTTTGATTGACGTGGCTCTATAATATAATATTAAGTCAGGTATTGTAATGCCGCCAGCTTTCTTTTTTCTTAGGATTGCTTTGGGTATTTGTGGGTTTTTTAGTTCCATATATATCTGATAATATTTTGTTTTATTTCTTTAAAAAATGCCATTGTAATTTTGATGGGAATTGCATTGAATTTATATATTGCTTTGGGTAATATGGTCATTTTGACTATATTTATTCTTCCTATCCAAGAAAAGAAATATTTTTCCATTTCATTATATATTTTTTGATTTACCTTAACAATGCTTTGTAGTTTTCATTATATAGGTCTTTTATATTCTTTGTTATGTTTATTCCTAGGTATTTTTTTTTGTTGCTACCATGAAGGGGGTTATTTTTTTTTTAGTTTGTTTTCTGATGTTTCATTGTTGGCATATAGGAAGGCAATGGACTTTTATATATTAATTTTTTATCCTGCAACCTTACTGTATTGGTTTATTGTTTCTAATAATCTTTTTGTAGAGTCTTTGTGGTTTTCAATGTATAGAATCATATCATCTGCAAAAAGTGAAACCTTTACTTCTTCTTTTCCAATGTGAATGCCTTTTATTTTTTTTTCGTGTCTGATTATTCTGGCTAACATATTCAGCACCACATTAAATAAGATTGGAGAGAGTGGACAACCCTTTTGAAAATAGGCCATTGTTTTAAAGAAGCTTAACTTCTAGTGTGTGAAGACAGAAAAACAAATAATGAGTACTTATGAATATAGAATAGTTCAGGCAGACCTAAATGTCCAGGTAAGAATGAAGCACATAGGGGGATGATGGTTGTAGCCATGAAGGTGGAGTGTGTGGGTTATATTTTACAAGGTGGTCAGGGAAAACTTAATTGGGGCAATGTTGTTTGATCAGAGATCTGAGAATAAAGAGCAATGATCATTGCTGGAGAAGCATGTTTCAGAAAAGGGGTAGCAAACACAAAGGAATATGTTTAAGGAGCAACAGGGAGGCTTGTGCTCTGGAGAAGACTGGCTGAAGGGAAAGGACATTAGGACATCAAAGGGGTTACAGAATCCTGGATCACTTAAACCCTTGTAGCTGATCTGGAGGAATTTGGCTTTCTCTTCTGAGTTTAATGGGAGTCATTGGAGCATTTAGAATAATGAGGTGATCTGATTTGACTTATGTTTCAGAAAAATTGCTATAGCTGCAGCGTCTCCCCTCTGTAAGGGGAAAGAACTAACAGAAAGGCCAATTAGGTTATAGCAGGAATCCAGGTGGAAAGGTTGGTGGCTTCAAACAGTGTACTAGTCATGAAGGGGTCCAAATGTTGAATGTATTTCTAAAGTGCAATTAGCATGATTTGTGGAAGGCTAAATTTGGGTTTTGAGAAAAGGTTACAAATGATAAAAGTACTTCTGCTTCTGTGTATGGCAGTGTGAGACCTCATTAGATTTTCTGATTACAATAAAACAACTATACACGCTGGAACTCATGCAAAAAGGACTTCTCTGGAGTGGCTGGAGAGTGACGAGAAACAGACTTTAGAAAGGATACTTTTTTTCTGGAGGATGGGAGATTATCATCTATACCACTGTGTTCCCTCTATGAGATTTATAGTCTAAATTTAAGTGTCCTCTAAGTGACATAGTAAACGCTTGTACTGACACAGTCTATACCATATACAGTGGCAGTGGGAACTCAGATAAAAAAAAATCTGCCTATCTATCCTGGGAATCACAAAAGTAAAGCTGGAAACCATGAATGTGTAAGGGCATGGAAAAATCCCAGAGGTTAAAGAGTAGAGTATCTTTAAGCACAGTTTACCTACATCTATGTCTTTCCCCTGATTGATGTGTGTGCAGAACAGACTCAGAGCAGCTCAGACAAAACACAACCAAAACTAAAGATCAAAGTGAGACTAGAGCTGTTGCCTGAGAAACAAGTTTGCAAATTTAAGTCCAGCCAGAAAAATTACCTGCTAAAATTAAAAAAAACAACACTCACAGAAAAAAAACCCAGAAGAATCCAATTTTTTTTCACAAATTAACATTTAAAATGTTGAAACAAACTCAATTTTTTGAATTATTTATCTGGATTACCTTTCTTTTAAACCTATAAATCTCCTGTTATGTGACTATTTTTGGAGGACAGGGGAGTAGAAAAGCCATTAGCTTTTACTCTGTCCAGGTTTTCTCAGCTTTCTGGATGCTATCTCTACAGTATAAACACAGTGAATAATTTTGATAAATTAATATTTTATGATGATCTGGCAAAGATGATGATTGGGGTGATTCTTAAGGTAATCTCATTACTATTTGCTTAAGGGACAAATATTCTTTATGTTTTTAAAAGTATTTTTTGTTTGGCTCCTTTTATTAAGTTTAAATTTTGATCATATTGTATATTTTTTGCTTTTATATCCCTTAAGAACAAGTAGCATCGAGTAACCTCTTTATAAATATTGTTGAATGAGCATATGTACAGTTCTATTTATAATAGATATGACCGGGTGGATTCCGGTCAGGCGCATGCGGGAGTCTGTCTGACTGCCTCCCCGTTTCCAAATTCAGAAAAATACAAAAAAAAAAAGATAGAAATGGTCCATGGTTTTTTGAGGTATGTTCAATGGCAATCAAACTATGCTAAACATGTTGCAAGACTGATAGCAGTTCTGAGTGACATTTGGAAAAAATTCACAAGTGAAAAAAGGCAACATGGATAATGTTTCAAATTTAATCAGTAATACTCTTGTGAACTCTAGTGAAATGTAATAGATCTGTTATCTCATTAATTAAACAAAATCCAACTAGAATTTTAAATGACACAAAAGAAAAGAGGGAAAGTTACAGTCTGGTATTGCAAGCTGGCAAACTTGCCTTAAATGTCTTATTTTTTTTTTTTTTTTTTGTATTTTTCTGAAGTTGGAAATGGGGAGGCAGTCAGACAGACTCCCGCATGCGCCCGACCGGGATCCACCCGGCATGCCCATCAGGGGGCGATGCTTTGCCCATCTGGGGCGTCGCTCTGTTGCAACCAGAGCCATTCTAGCGCCTGAGGCAGAGGCCACAGAGCCATCCTCAGTGCCCGGGCCAACTTTGCTCCAATGGAGCCTTGGCTACAAGAGGAGAAGAGAGAGACAGAGAGGAAGGAGAGGGGGAGGGGTGGAGAAGCATATGGGCGCTTCTCCTGTGTGCCCTGGCCGGGAATCAAATCCGGGACTCCTGCATGCCAGGCTGACGCTCTACCACTGAGCCAAACGGCCAGGCCTTAAATGCTTTTAAGGACAAGATTAATAACATCCACTACTGGCTTCAGTTTCTGGTACACATTTCCTATGTGTTATCAGCCGTATATGCTTACTATTAATTAACTCTAGGTACACGCTTTTCAGACATTTTGAGGTAGAAAAGTTATTTTAGGGGCAGCACACATATAAGTACTTTTACCCCCAGATCTGTGATAAAATATAAATAAAAGTAATCATTATGCTGTCATTGGTAAAAATGTTTCCATTAATCTATCTTATAAATTTGAGAAAATTTCTTTAAAGGAAAAAAACAGTTTCAGTAAAAAATAAAAAAGGAAATTATTTTAAATGAATATGCATATTATTGAGCTGAATGTATATACACAAATACTACAGCTTTCCAAGTAATACTCACATACTTGGGTCATGTACAGAATCAAAAGAACTCAACATAAATGATGTTTGTTTCACAGAACAATCTAAAGCTGTACATTCTAACATAATTTTGAACATTAAATACTTCAAAAATTTCATACACACACACAAAAGAAAACCCCCCAAAACAAAACATGAAACAACCCTATTCTTCAATGTTGATAGAAGTTAGCCTCATTTTTAAGGAGGACTCAAACAATTTTTTTCACTTGACAAGCATTTATTGGATGTCTCGTTTTGGTTTAGAAAAACAGTAGAATATGCAACACAAAAATATCTTGTTTTTATGAGCTTACATTTTTATGGAGAGTGAAAAATCAAATAACAAGCAAGAACATATATGTTTACATTTTAGTAAGTACTCTGGGAAAAAATAAAGTAGCAAAGGGGGACAGGAAAGATAAGTAAATAATAGAGCAGTCACAAAAGCCTCACTGAGAAGAAGGTATCTGAATGGTAATCTTATAAAAAAGGAAAGAGTGAGTCATGATGGATAAGGAAAAGCAGTTTGGCAGAGGGGTTATTTTCCAGAGATGGTAACCTGAGGAGGAATTTTGAGAGCTAGTAAAGGCACTAGTGTGGTTTGGGCAAAGTGAATCAAAGGAGCTTAATAGAATAGGGTGTTAGAGAGCTAATAGAATGTTTAATATTGCTAAACACCTTTTAGACTGATGGCAGGATAGTTGTTTTTTACTGTGTGTGAGCCTGAGGAAACCCTGGAAGGTTTGAGCAGAGTAATTTTTAGATTTGGTATCTGATTGAAATGAATTGCTCTGTGTTCTGTGGTGTGATTAGGTTGTAAGAGTCAGAAATAAAAATAGGGTGACAGTTAGTTAAATAAAAAAGTGGTGCTCAGGCCTTGGATGGTTTTCTCAGTGGATAGAGCATTGGTCTGTCATGTGGACATCCTGATTTTGATCCCTGGTCAGAACACACATGAAGAGTGACCATCTGTTCTCTCCAACTCACACCTCCCTTCTCTCTTTTTTTCCCTCAATAGCTCAATTGTTCCTTAGGCCCTGAGGATAGCTCAGTTGGTCCAAGCAACAGCCCAAGACAGGCATTACCAGGTGGATCCCAGTCAGGGTGCATGCAGGAGGGAGTCTGTTTATTCTTGTTATTTTTTAAGTGAGAGGAGGGAGATTGAGAGACAAACAAAAAAAGTAGTGCTAAAAAAAATGCAACCTCCAAGTCTTACCTGAAAATTTGCTATTACATAAGGCTTTAAAGAAATACATTTTCAGATCAACTAACTGCCGACAATTTAGCTGCCTGTTAATGAATCTGAGGTCAAGACATATTACTTGCTCATCTTTCTGATCTCTTTTGACTTTCAACAGACAGGCTTATTTCTCTTTAATTCCAGATTTTACTGTAGTACGTTTCTCCAGGGTGTAAGACAATTTATTCCAGATATTTTGATTTGACATTCTCACCTCTTGACCCCTCCCTCCATTGCCAGAAATCCAACTATTCCTGTGGAAGAGCCATCCGAGAGGAAAAATAGAGATTGAGGACAGTACCATACTTTATCCTGACAGAATTATACTGTCTCTTTTTTATCCATTTATACATCTTTATATTTATCATTGAATTTATTTTTTATTGAATTTAATAGGATGATATTCATTAATAAAATTATATAAAATCTAGGTGTACAATTCTATAATACATCATCTATAAGTTGTATTGTGTGTTCACCACTTTAAATCGTCTCTTTCCCATCACCATTTATTTTGCTTATACCTTCTTCTACCTCTACTATAGAATTTGTATTCAGCAAGATTATTTCTGCACGCATTTTTATTAAAAATACCACTTAAATTAAAAAATCAAGCCAGACTTTTTTTGACAGAAAATAAATTTAATTGTGGGAGACTGGTTTGATGATAACTGACTTTTGTAACTCCATATTCTCCCAAAAATAAATTCACTAAATCTGCAGCTTCATGTCTTTAGCAAAAAAATTAGATATATACATATATGTGTGTGTATATATTCTTTATATATGGGTATATGTATATATATATGTGTATATATGTGTGCATATTTATAGCTGTATATGTATATAAGTATACATGTATATATGTATATAAATATGTGTGTGTATATATGTATTGATACATACATATGTGTGTGTTTTTATTATATAAACTTTTGTGTGGGTAACAGGACGAAAACACATGTTCAACTCAACTAAAAAAGAATTTAATATTTCTAGCTGTTAATATTTATTCATATATTTTTTAGTTGAAACATGATGAGATGAAAACAGTGTGCCCCTTAGGTTCCATGAGGTATATGTAAAATTAAATTTTTACAAAGGATAAATTTTTTAACTCATAAGAAATTTTGTGGTTATTGACTTAAAAATATTTAAAGAAGTATGTGAGTAAACATGTTTGAAGAATACTAGGCTATTTTAGAGTTACTGGTAAGAGATGAAGGCAACTTGAGCCAGATTTTGAGCTCAGTAGAATTCTGGTTATATTTTATTAAATTTATTGGGGTGGTGTTGTGTAATAAAATTGTATAAGTTTCAAGTGCAAAATTCTATACTACATCATCTGTATATTGCACTGTGTTTAACACCCAAAACAAAATTTTTCTTCACCATATATTTGACTCCAGTTTACCCTTTAGGGTCCCCCAAACCCCCCCTTTTTTTTGCATTTTTCTGAAGTTGGAAACAGGGAAGCAGTCAGACAGATTCCCACATGCGCTCGACCAGGATCCACCCGGCATGCCCACCAGGGGGTGATGCTCCGCTGTGACCAGAGCCATTCTAGTGCCTGAGGCAAAGGCCATGGAGCCATTCTCAGTGCCCAGGCCAACTTTGCTCCAATGGAGCCCTGGCTGTGGGAGGGGAAGAGAGAGACAGAGAGGAAGGAAAGAGGGAGGGGTGGAGAGGCAGATGGGCGCTTCTCCCGTATGCCCTGACCGGGAATCGAACCTGGGACTCCTGCACGCCAGGCTGACGCTCTACCACTGAGCCAACCGGCCAGGGCCCCCCAAACCCCTTTTATTGTGGTAAACACAATACTGTTTTCTATGTCTACAAATTTTTGTTTGTTTGTTTGTTTTGTTCCTTTATTGTTTTCAATTTTATATACCACATGACTGAGATCAAATGGTTTCTGACTTTTTCTGTCTGACTTACTATTTTGCTTTGCATGATAGTCTCAAGATCCATCCATGTTGTTGCAAATGGCAGTATTTCCTTTTTTATATGGTTGAGTAGTATTCCACTGTATATATATATATATCTTTATCCTATTATCTGTCAAAGGACACTTCAATTTTTCCATGTATTGGCCACCATGAATAATGTTGCAGTGAACACAATGCTGCAATGTCTGATATGTCTTTGTGAATGAATTTTTCAAATTTTGGGGGTAGAAGAGGAATTTCTGGACTATATTATAACTCTAGTCTTAAAGTTTTTGAGGAATTGCCATATTATTTTATTTTATTTTTTTCCATATTTTTCTGAAGCTGGAAACAGGGAGGCAGTCAGACAGACTCCCGCATGTGCCCGACCGGGATCCACCTGCATGCCCACCAGGGGGCGATGCTCTGCCCATCTGGGGCGTCGCTCTGTTGGCCATATTATTTTCCACAGTGGGTCTAGTGAGGGTTTCTTTTTCTCCACAACTTGTAAAACACTCACTATTACTTGTCTTATTGGTAATAGCCATTCTAACAGGTGTGAGTTGGTATCTCATTGTAATTTTAATTTGCATTCCCCTAATAGCTAGTCAAGTTCAACATCTTTCCATGTACCTGTAGGCCATTTGTATGTCTTCTTGGGAGAAGTGTCTGTTTAAGTTCTCTGTCCATTTGTTAATTATATTGTTTGTTTTTTGTTGTTGAGTGGTATGAGTTCTTTATATATTTTGGATATTAACCTCCTATCAGAAAGGTTGTTTGTGAATATCTTCTCCCACTTGATTGGCTACTTTTTTGTTTTGTTGACAGTTTCTTTTGCTATGCAGAAATTTTTTAGTTTAATATAACTGCATTCATTTTATTTCTTTACTTTTCTTGCCTTTGTGGTTAAATTCACACAACCCTCTATAATATCAAGTTCCATAATTTTGTAGCTATGTTGTCTTATATGTATTTTATTTTTTCAGGTCTTATATTTAGGTTTGATCTATTTTGAGTTAATTTGTATGTGGGGACAAACAGCAGTCAGTTTTTTACATGTGGCATTTTGATTTTTTTTAAAGCTGTGGGTCACTATCCAACTTTTCAAGACAAAAGATAAATAGAAGTGTGTGCTTTTTTTTTCTTTCCTCCTTTTTTATTAAGTGTGAGGCAGGGAGGCACAGATAAACTCCTGCATGTGCTCCAACTGGGATTCAACCAGCAAGCCCCCTTCCAGGTGATGCTCTGCCTCTCTGTGTCTCTGCTCTGTTGCTTGGCAACCAAGCTTTTTAGACGAGGCATGGAGCCATCCTCAGTGTCCATGGTCAACTTTGCTTGAACCGTTTGAGCCATGGCAGCATGAGGGGAAGAAAGAGATAAAGGATGGAGAGGGGTGGAGAAGAAGATGGTCACTTTACCTGTGTGCCCTGACTGGAAATCAACCTGGGACTTCCACATGCCAAGGCAATGCTCTATTGTGCTCAGCCAACTGGCCAGGGCAATGATTGTTTTGCAAGCTTAAATATATTATAAATGAAGGGCTCCTTTGTGTTCTTAGAAATATTAAACATTTAGAGTCCACAGAGCATAACAAAGATTACTTTAAAAAAATAGAACTTAATAATGTGCTCTTACCCTTGGAAAACTTCCCATAATAGTTATATCTCAATGTCACTGAAATTTCTATTCATGTTTGATGCATGATAGCAAATTGTTTGTGATAGTTGGCAAACTCCAATCTGCGATTGTGACTATTTTCTCAAACATCCTTAGAATTGCTTCTATTTTATATGGAAATTTCTAAATTATAGTTTGGTACTCAGGATGTATGATGTGTACGTGTGTGTGTGTGTGTGTGTTTATTAAACATTCAGTTTCTACCACAATAAACTGTAGCTTACATACACATCAGATATCTCTCTACCCTATTTATCTATGGCTTTCTATGGATAGATGGCAGTTTAAATTATTTGAAATTGGGTTACCATCCAACTTTTTCAGGTTGAGTGCTTGTAAATCTGAGCTCCTTCTCACTAAAACCTCCAAGAAACAATTAGAGCAATTCCTGTCTCATGATTTTTTTTTAATTTTTTTATTTACTTTTTTAGATTTTATTTATTCAGTTTTATTAGAGATAGAGAGAGAACAGGGGGAGGAACAGGAAGCATCAACTCCCATATGTGACCAGGCAAGCCTAAGGTTTTGAACTGGTGACCTCAGCATTCCAGGTTGACGCTTTATTCACTGCGCCACCACAGGTCAGGCCCCTGTCTCATGATTTCTGTTGCTCTGATATTTTCCTATAAAGTTTGTAGTTATGGAAGAATTATATCTCTAGGTGGTGAAACTCTTACTTATCTTGATGTAACTGTACTCGTAGATATTTTTTCCCTGCTGCACTTATGTGACACTTTCTTTGGATGAGTATCAGGTTTCAATATATTCATGATTTTATTCTCTTGCATCAAAAATCTAAAGTATTATATGGTGTTAAAGAAAGTCTCTAGACATTCATGTAGTCATAATTTATAGCTTTGCTAAATTTCTTTTACTATTTAAATTTATTATTTTTACCAGGGCAGGCTTTTTGGTTTTGTTGAAAAGAAACTCCTGGGTAAATTTTCTTTAAATTTAAAAGAAAGATGCCAATAACAACAATATAGATTCTTATAGTATTTGTATATCCAAAATTTTTTATTTGTAAATTGTATTAGTCTATATATAAAATGGAAGATTTCATGTTTCTTTGCTTGAGGCAGTTTGTCAGAAAAAAATGAGTGAGATTTGATATATTGACATTAGGTGGGTATATTGTTAAAACCACCAGGAATGATGATCACTCCATTCCATGCCATGTGCAAACTAAACATGAGAGAAGACACAGAGGTTTAATTATAATTTTTGGACCTTAACTTTATACATATTTTAAACTTTTTATGAGTCACTGATGTGTTTATTATTTTTCTAAGTGTAAAACATTCCCAGTAAAAGCAAATTCTACTGGATTTTTTATTTTTATATTTTTTGAAGTAAGAAACGGGGGGTGGCGGCTGACAGACAGATCCCGCATGTGCCCAACCGGAAACCACACATGCATGCCTACTAGGGAGTGATGCTCAGCCCATCTGGGTTGTTGCGAGGTTGTAGCTGGAGCCATTCTAGTACCTAAGGCAGGGACCATGAAGCCATCCTCAGCACCAGGGCCAACCATGGCTTCAATGGAACCATGACTGTGGGAGGGGAAGAAAGAGATAGGGAGAAAGAAGAGAAGGAAGGGGAGAGAAGCAAATGGGCTCTTCTCCTGTGTGCCCTGGCTGGGAATCAAACCCGGTACGTCCACCTGCTGGGCCAATGCTCTACCACTGAATCAACAGGCCAGGGCCAGGATGCTTTTTCTTATAACATATTCTTAGATATTTCACTTTTGGTTTGTTCTGAGGATACTTCCTCTCCATTTTTCTTTATATATATTTTGTTCATTTATATTATTTAAACATACACGTACATGGGGTGGGCAAAAATAGGTTTATAGTTATTCATATGGATAATAATACATTAATCAATAAATAATATAAAAATTTTTTTATGTACAACTGTAAATCTACTTTTGTCCCAACCTGCTTATCTCGTCTGAGTATACAAAATTATATAAATATTGTTCAACACATATTTCTGCATATGAAATGATATAATCCCTAAAACTCTACAAAGTTACACATTTAAATTAATGAATAATTTTAAAAAACTTATTTATTAGTGCCTGACCGGGCGGTGGCGCAGTGGATAGAGCGTCGGACTGGGATGCGGAAGTACCCAGGTTCGAGACCCCAGAGGTCGCGCGCGGGCTCATCTGGCTTGAGCAAAGAGCTCGCCAGCTTGGACCCAAGGTCGCTGGCTCCAGCAGGGGGTTACTCGGTCTGCTGAAGGCCCGCGGTCAAGGCACGTGTGAGAAAGCAATCAATGAACAACTAAGAAGTCGCAACGCGCAACGAGAAACTGATGATTGATGCTTCTCATCTCTCTCTGTTCCTGTCTGTCTGTCCCTGTCTATCTCTGCCTCTGTAAAAAAAAAAAAAAAAAAAAAACTTATTTATTAGCTGCAATCCTTAAAGGTTCAAGTATACATTGTGAGAAATGATAGTATTGCCTGACTAGGCAGTAGCACAGTGGATACAGCATCAGCCTGAGATGCATAGGACCTAGGTTTAAAACCCTGAGGTTTCCTTCCAAAGCTTGGGCTCACCAGTTTGAGCTTGAGCTCACCAACTTGAGGGCAGGGTCTCCCACTTGAGTGTGGGATGATAGACATGACCCCATGGTTGATGGCTGAAGCCCAAGGCTGGTAGCTTGAACAAGCTCAAGGTCACTGGCTTGAACCTAAGGTTGCTGGCTTGAGGAAAAGGTCACTGGATCAGCTGGAGCTCCCTGGTCAAAACACAAATGAGAAAGCAATCAATAAACAACTAAGGTACCACAACGAAGAATTCCTACTTCTCAACTCTATTCCTTCTTGTTTATCCCTCCCATAATACTTTAAAAAATGATAATATTATTTAAGAACCCAGAATGAATTGTGTGTGTGTGTGTGTGATGGAGGTGGATGGTGGGAGTAAAGTATGTATGTCTTCTGAACCATATAAAGATTCAGTAAGTACTCTGGCCAGGTTATCCTTAGTTTGATATCATAGTTTATTTGTGTGAATCATAAAGTAAATACTTGAATTTGTTGTTTTTAATTTTTCATCTTTTAAATAATACTTTTCTGGAGGGATTATTAGATGAAAATTTTGTTTTTTATTTCCTATTGGTTACATTTTTTGTAGTTGTAGGGTTTTCTGTAAAAATCACATAGACAAAGGACTCTTTAGATCAAACTAGTATAGAAGTTTAGTTATAACCATGCATAATATAGTCCACAATATTATAATGATTCTGCAATATTTTTAAAAATGTGACACAATGTACTGTTGTTCCCTCATTCACTTATTTTATATTTATTGGGAGCTAAATCTATACTAAGAACTTTCTTAGGAACTAGAAACATAAATTTCAGTTAAAATTTTTGCAATTAACAAACTTGATCTAGAGGAAAATACCATCAACTAAACCAGTTGTTCTGTTTCCTATCTGATTACTTACATAGTATAGGGTATAAGGGATAAATCATATGCATAACAATTCATAAGTTTCTTATCACTAAATTACTAGTTGTGGCCTTTGGAGACTGTTTATTATAATATTACTATCTTTCCCTCCCGCAGCCAAGGCTCCATTGGAGCAAAGATGGCCCGGGCGCTGGGGATGGCTCCTTGGCCTGTGCCCCAGGCGCTAGAGTAGCTCTGGTCACGGCAGAGTGATGCCCCGGAGGGGCAGAACATCGCCCCCTGGTGGGCAGAGCGTCGCCCCTGGTGGGCCTGCCGGGTGGATCCCGGTCGGGCACATGGGAGTCTGTCTGACTGTCTCTCCCCATTTCCAGCTTCAGAAAAATACAAAAAAAAAAAAAAAAGATAATGAAGAGGTAAAGGAAAAAAATTTCCAAAAATATTTTAAGCAATGTGACAAAAATCTCAATATCATTTCCAAAAATGCAATCTAAGATAAAAATATCCAGAGGGCCATATACACAAGCATGTATATATGCTCACATTACCTGCAATTATAGTCCATCATTATCTGAATCTCAACCAAATGGCAAAATCTATACATCATGAATATAGAGGTGCCTTTTTGGAAAAGTGATCAATGAAACATCATTACAAAAGAAGTTTCACTTTCACAATTACCATATTTCCCTATGTATAAAATACAGCTTTTGTTCCAAAAAATTTGGTGTCTAAAAATGGGGTATGTCTTATATAGTGGTTGTAGATATTTTTACTTGCATTTCCCACTTTTTTGCGCTTGTTGAATAGTTGTATAAGTTTTATGATGAATAAAACTTTAGTTCAATAACTTTATGTAATTTTTTTTTCAAATTCCAGGCCCCAAAATTAAGATGCAACTTGTAAATGGCAGTGTTGTATACATGGGGAAATACAGTATTTTAGAAAGACCAAGAAGAATGATAAAGTCTACTTATGTATCAATCTAATTATAATTCATATAAAAACAAACATGTGGCGGCAAGATGGTGATGAAGCAGGCAGATGTACCAACTTCCACCTCGTAGGACCAAAATGGATTACAACTTAATTTTAAGAACCGTCATCTGGAAAAACCAACTTTGGACTAAACTAAGAAGACCCTTCAACCAAGAAACACTGAAGAAGCCACACTGAGACTGGTAGAAAAAGTGGAAATGCAGAGAGGGCTGCCCAGCTCCCCAGAGCAAATGCCAGCCCGGAGAAACTCACATGGTGGGAAGTGAATTTAGCGAAGATAAGAGGGTCCTGAGTACCAGAAACAAAGCCCAAGCCTGCATATTTAGAGCCTAGAAGAGGTGTACAAACAATATTTAGCTGCAAAACATATCAGGATACTGTTTGTGAGAAAGAGCACATATTTCTCAGACCCAGGATTCTTTTTAAAGGGACTGCACAGAAAACCTCTCTTACAACCACCCACCTGGGACTCCAGGGGACAGGAGAGAGGAGAAAATTGGAGCAGCGGGAAGAGAGTGTAATCTAGGAGGCACAGGCAGAAACACTTTGAGGGACAGCCACTCTAACTCCTGGGCTGAGTCACTCCCCAAATCTGAAACAAATATTTCCTCTTGAAACAGCAATACCAGCAAAGGGAAGCAGAACACAAGCCAAACAAGCTCTCTCGCAACACTCAGAGCAGAGTCATTTAGACAGAGGGAGATTTTGAGACTATAGTATGAGTATTAGGGTCTGAGTTGCAGTGCCCCCACCCACACTGCTGAGGGCTTGCTGAATAGCAGGTGGCAGTGGGACATGGAAGCACAGTTCTGTCCACAAGGTCCGTAGCCATCGGCTACCACTGAGGCCCAGACATGAGCTTAGTCTTGCCCGGCGGAAGCAGAGGGGATGCGCAAAAGTGGACAGGCCCAGCTGCAACCCCACCTGCAATCCCACCTGTGGGCGAAGGGCAGGAGCCCTGGAAGGGGCAAAGACCCACCACTGAGCAAGGGTGCATGGACATGCAGCCTAGGCTGGCCAGCAGAACTGAGGTTTGTGACTCGATGCACAAGCCGACTCCTCCTATGGGAGTGGGATGAAAGCCCAGAACAGGCAGAGACCTGTGACTGAGCAGGGGTGCGCATCTCTGCCTGGCCTACGCAGCCAAGGCTTGCAGCCAAACTGTGAACGGGATCCTCCTGTGGGGGTGGGACAAAAGCCCAGAAACAGGCCAGGACCTGCAGCTGAGCAAAGGTCCTCACTCCTGCATGCAGGTACATATGTTCATTTGATTATGTTGCATACTCCTCACTCAAAGTTAAATTGTCTTCTGTCACTTTCTATCTGGTTTTCTGTGTGTCCCTCCTCTTCCCCCCCCCATAAACATCACACTCTTGTTCATGTCTCTGAGTCCCATTTTTATGTCCTATCTATATATGGAGTCATATAGTTCTTAGTTTTTTTTCTGATCTACTTCTTTCACTCAGTATAATGTTATCAAGGTACATCCATGTTATTGCAAATGATCCAATGACAATAAAATATATAGTCTTAAATATAGAGTTCTTAGTAATTAATAGCATTCCATCAACTTTGAATTAGAATTTTTGTTTGAGATAAATATGTCAGAAGATGAAAAAAAAAACAGAACTAAATGTGTTTTAGAGACAAATGAACTCAAGTTTAGCTGTAGCCTCCGAGAAAAAAAAAGGGTGAAAAAAAGCTATCCTTCTGTGGGGAAAGGACTATAATAGTAGTCCTTACGAGAAAACACTTTAAGAGAAATTATGGTAGACCAGTCATTTACATTGAAAGAAATGATAGTACAAATATGCAGAGTTGTTGGTATAAAGTGACTGACAAGGCCTGACCTGTGGTGGTGCAGTGGATAAAAGCATCAACCTGTAATGCTGAGGTCACTGGTTCAAAACCCTGGGCTTGCCTGGTCAAGGCACATATGGGAGTTGATGCTTCCTGATCCTTCCCACTTCTCTCTTTTTATCTCTTCTCTTTCTCTAAAAATGAATAAGTAAAATCTAAAAAAAGGACTGACAAGAAGAGAAATTTAACTAGACCATGATTCAGCTATAAAATTGATTGATGTGTCAATATGCACAGTATAGAAGTGATAAATATAGTGAAGTAAACATGTATATGTGTTTGATATAATTTTTATAAGAAATATACATGCAATGTGTATACAAAACATTGTATGTGGAGGTTTATATGTTAAAATATTAGCTATGATTTTTTTTATATATTCATTTTAGGGAGGAGAGGGAGAGACAGAGAGAGAGAGGGGGGAGACAGAGAGAGAGAGAAGGGGGGGAAGAGCTAGAAGCATCAACTCCCATATGTGCCTTGACCAGGCAAGCCCAGGGTTTCAAACCGGTGACCTCAGCATTTCCAGGTCGACGCTTTATCCACTGCACCACCACAGGTCAGGCCTAGCCATGATTGTTTGAGAATGATGAAAATGTTATTTTATTTTTATAACCTTTCATATTGTCTGAAGTGTTTTCCATGAGCGCTTACTTTAGTTTTTTTTTTTTTTAATTTTTTAAATTTCTAAAACTTTCAATTAAGTATGATAGATGGATACATTTTATTGTAAAAGCTTCTATTTGTTTCATGAGGTAAATGCTCATCCTACTTTGGGGTGTACTGTTACCTTTACCAGTATATTTACTTATGCTTACAGGTATGCATACAGACATATCTTTTAATCACAAATTAATCATTATACACATGCTGTTTATATATTTATTTTACTAATTCATTTATTCTTTTTGAGTATTTTATAAAATTTTCATAATGGTATACTTAGATCCAAGCCACAATGCTTGATATATATTTTTAAATTTTATCTCTCATTTACAGTTTACATTAAATATTATTTTGTATTAGATTCAAGTGTGCTGCATAGTGGTTAGACAATCATACCTTTTACAAAATGATCCCCTGATATTTCAAGTTAACCACTTTGCACCATACATAGTTATTGCAATATTATTGACCATATTTCCTATGCTGTGCTCTAAATCCTCATGACTATTTTTAACTACCAATTTGTACTTCTTAATTTCTTCAATTTTTTTCACCCAGGCTTACAATCAATCCCCCTCTTGTCTGACAATCATTGGTTTGCTTTCTGCAAGTATGAGTCTCTACTTTGTTCATTTCATTTTTTAGATTCTATATGTAAGTTAACTTAGTGTTTTCTTTCTCTGTCTGACTTATTTTACTTAGCATAATAATTTCTATGTCCATGCATACTGTTACAAATGCTAAGATATTTTATGGCCACATAATATTCCATTGTATATATGTATTACCACTTTTTTATCCACTTGCCTGTTGATGGGAACATAAGTAGCTTCCATATCATGGCTATTGAAAATAATACTTCAGTGAACATGGGGATATATATATATATATATTTAAATTAGCATATAGGGTTTCCTCAGATATATACAAAAAAGTGAAATCACTTGGTCATAAGGCAGTTCAATTTTTAATTTTTAAGAAACCTCCATACTGTTTTCTTTAGTGGCTTCATCCATCTGCATTCCTAACAATGTACAAGAGATTTTTCCCCCCACATCCTTGCCAACACTTATTTGCTGATTTATTGATGATAGACATTTTTACAAGAGTGAGGTGATATCTGATTGTGGTTTTAATTTGTATTTCTCTGATGATTAGCGATGTTGAGCATCTTTTCATATGTATTGGACATTTGTATGTCCTCTTTGGAACAGTGTTCTCCATTTTTTGTTGTTGTTGCTGTTGTATTTTTCTGAAGTGAGAAGCAGGGAAGCAAGATAAACAGACTCCTGCATATGCCTGACTGGAATCCACCTGGCATGCCCACTGGGGGGCGATGCTCTGTCTATCTGGGGCATTGCTTTGCTGTGACCAGGGCCATCCTCAGCGTTTGAGGTGGAGGCCATAGAGACATCCTCAGTGCCTTGGTCAACCTTCTCCAATGGAGGGTTGGTTGAGGGAGGGAAAAGAGAGATAGGAGAGGGGGAAGGTTGTAGAAGCAGATGGGTGCTTCACCTGTGTGCCCTGGTTGGCAGTCAAACCTGGGACTTCCACATGCCATCCCAAAGCTCTACCGCTGAGCCTACCCGCTAGGGCCAAGTGTCCTCTATTTTATATTGGATTGTTTGTTTTATTGGTGTTGAGTTGTATGAGATTATTGTAATTTTTTTTATATTAAGCCCTTATTGGATGTATTATTCGTGAATATTTTCTCCCAATCAGCATGTTATTGTTGATAGTTTTCTTTGCTGTGCAAATGTTTTTCATTTCATGTGGTTATATTTGTTTATTTTTTCTCTTGTTTTCCTTGCCGGAGGAGATATATCAGGAAAAAATATTGTTAAAAGGAATGTCAGATAGTTTACTGCCTATGTTCTCTTCCAAAAGTTTTATGGCCAAATCTTACATTTAAATCTTGAATCAACTTTGATTTTAATATTGTGTATGGTGTAAGAACATGGTCTGATTTCAATTTTTTCCATGTATCTGTTCAATTTGCCTACCATGCTATTTTGATTACAGTAACCTTGAAGTAAACTTGTAGTACCTCCAAGTATCTTTTTCTTTCTCAAGATTGCAGTGGCTGCTTAGTGTCTTTTGTGGTTCCATATATATTTTTGGATTATTCTAGTTATATCAAAAATGCCATTGGTAATTTGATAGTAGTTTTATCAAATCTACAGATTGCTTTGTGTAGTATAGACATATTAATTATGTTAAATAGTCATATCTATGAGCATGGTATAAGCTTTCATTTATTTATATGTTTTTCAGTTTCTTCAATGTCTTGTAATTTTTTAAGTAAAGGTCTTAAATTTATTTTTAGATTTTTTTAATTGTAAATGAGTTTTTTTTATTTTCCATTTATGTTAGCTTGCTATTGGTGTATGAAATTGCTACTAATTTCTGAGTATTTATTTTGTATCCTGCTACCTGACTGAATTTATTAATTCTAATATTTTGGTGGTGGGCTTTTTAGAGTTCTCTCCATATAGTATCTTGTCATCTGCAAATAATAACAGCTTTATTTTCTTTTTTGTTTGGATGCCTTTTATTTCTTCTTTCTGTCTGACTGCTGTGACTAGGGGTGAAAGTGGACATCTCTGTCTTGTTCCTCATCTTAAAGAAAACACTTAGTTTTTCCTATTGAGTATCATGTTAGCTGTGGTTTTGCCATATATAGCCTTTGCTTGATATTTTATTATTAAATTGTTTAAAGTAAAATTAGAATTTTTTACTATTTCTCTTATTTTTAACCATTTATTTTCTTACAAGTCATGCCTCAGTACATGCTCTGACATTCCTTTTTTTTTTCTTCCTTTAGTTATCAAACCTCCAATCTTTCATCTTAGAATTCTGCTCAGAAGATAATTTTTTAAAAAAATATTACCCCAAACTGGTTTCTTGGCCTTATTAATATGCTCTGAGAGAAGGGAATTTTGTTAGTGCTTCAGATTTTTTCTCCTACACATTTAGTCAAAACTTAATTTTTTCCATCTGTTTCTTGCACTGTGCTCTAAGCTGCACAAGGGCAAGAATGCTAAAGTGTGAGGCTGTGACTCAACAGAGATGGCAAAGGGATGGGCTTCTGCACCTTCTTCAAGCCAAAAAGAAAAACCAGGTCTCTTTTTATAGTTAAGTAACTGCTTTGCCTTCAAAACAGATAAACTTCCAAAAAGATGTCTTTCTAATCTGGCTACCCTGGCTATGCTGAAAACTTACCTAATGTAGCTTGTGTATCAATAGTAAGTTAGTATAGAGGTGGGGTAAAAGAGTTTATTTATAGTCAGCCCTTCTGTGGAGGGTCACATATATGCCTATCTCCTTGTGGAGTAAAACACAGACAGGCATTTTTTGGACCCTTGAAAGTTGCTTGAAACATAGCATTACACATTATGGATATTTTGAAATTTCTAACTATATGAGAATTCTTTAAATTTTATTTTTACTTTTAGAATGAAACTTGAAGAAGCTTGTGAAACCAGGATGTGTAATTATAACAGAGATTGAGAAAAGACACAGTAAGGGAAAGGAGTTCTAACTTGGACTGCCAAAACATGTAACTGGAAAGTTGCTGAGCTAGCCCTGGAAAATTTCCACATTTTTTATTAACAAACCCATATAGATTTGATATTTTAAATTATTTCACCTGAGATATAGACATGAATATGAACAAATTTTTCTAAACTTAAAATGTTATTTTATTTCTTAACTAAATAAATAAGAAGAGGAGTAACTTAAAATGCACATAAAATATCAAAAATAAATGATTTAAAATAAGTAATGATCAAAGACAAATAACATGTTTTAAATAAAGGTGAATCAAAGTAGATTTACACACAAAACACATTTTGAAATATACTTAGTGCTTTTTGATCTTCAAAGCAGATGTGAAAGCTAAAAATAATTTGTTACACATATTACTAAACTCATAAAATGAAAACATATTTGTTAACACTGAGATGCTGGAGACTTTTTTCTTACATATCTGCATGAGATAGTAGACATGGTCTTCAGCAACATCCTTATGTGTGCCTTGCGGGTGCTTCTCAGAAACACTTTCTTTGTAGGCTAAAGGCATAAGCAAGGACTTTGCTTAGAGTAGTTAATCACTACTTATGTTCACAAATAAACCACCCTTTGCTTCATTAAGCATACATTTTAGAGTTTTTTTTAGAAATGAACGCTCTACATATCTACTATGGACCTAATGTGTTGCCTGTTCATTTTCCACTCCTCTACATATTTTGGCTGCATTCTTCTCTCTATTCTTTACATAATAGTAAGCCCAAAAGACAATTTGGCAAATATATTCTTTACCTCTCAGATGGATCAGGGATAGGAGTCTGACCTCAATATGGATGCAGGTAATCTTTACTCTAGATCTTATTCTTTGCCCATATTTATCAGTTCAGGCTATCTATTGAGCAATCATAATATTTCCAAATACCCCTGATATTTGGAAGAGAGGGATGAAGAGGGAGAAAGAGAAATAATAGCCCCTTTTCTGAATGCTGGCCCTATAAAATAAGCTCATGGCTCATCCTGATTAGATATCTTTAGACAGCCAACTAGCAGAAGTTGGCCTATAGTTGGAGGGAGCTGTGAATCAAGTAGATAGATGATAGGACACATAAGAGCAAGGTTTGAATCCCTGTTATTGGTTTCCATGAGACATCTCTGTTTTCTATAAGGAATAGAAGAAAAGAGGGTTCTGTTATTTACATTTGTTTAAACAAATGCAAATTTTCTCAGAAATTTACATATTTATTTTTATTTTTCCTGACCAAGTTTTACTTGGTTTTGCTGCAATGATCCAGAGTTAGATTTCCTGGCAAGTTCCTGGATAACTGTGTTCTGTTAGTGAATCAGTGCCAAGTTTATTTTATCAGCTGGCTAATTTGAGGAGGGCACCAATAGTCTTTTATGAAAATTGAAGTGTCTAATAAGAACATATACTTAAATAAGTTTTAGCTTCACATTTGTTTTAAATGTGTATAACTTATTTGAAATATTATTTGTTTTATTTTAACTTTAAATCATATTTTAATATTCTTGCTGTAGAGATACAGGATCTAGAGATGAAAGACTCTCTTGGGTGAAGTTCAGACAATCAACTTTAGTGAAAAGTTGGCCTTACTCCATCTTCTGTCCATTTTTGTATAGGTATTTGTGGAAATGTGACCTTTAGGTTATAATCTTGAAAGCCAAGACCATATGCATTTCTCTTTTCATCTCTCATAGGTGGTAGTAGTTGTCTGTTACCAAAGGTATTCTCAGTAGGAATCTCAAATGCTCTCTTTTCAAGATTATTCTAGAAGATCTTGAATTGAAACAGTGTCTTTGTGGGGAGAGACAAAGAGGATTTTAGTTCCCTTTTGTAAGATCATCAAATATCTTTCTTGGCTAAAATAGCTCAGAAGTTTCCATTCCCATTAAATCACATCAAACTCACTGTTATGTGTACAGCAGTACCAGGACATCTTGTGCTTTTCTGCTGGGAGTAAGGAAGACCATTCTCAAGCACATATGACCAAGGACATATTGTGTGTCAAAAATTAGGCTAATTATGTTTATTGATAAGGAGTTAGCCCAGTGGTTCATTTTGGTAGCTGTATACTATAAGGAATTATTCAATGTAGTCAGGCTTTCTTACATTCATTGCTTTTTGCATACTTTTCCTATATTTTGTATTTTAATCAGTGTATTGAGTTTATAGACATCTATGAGAAGCCATTGTATATACAATTGTTTTCAAATAGATTAATAAAGAAAATATGGCCTGACCTGTGGTGGCACAGTGGATAAAACTTTGACCTGGAGTTCTAAGGTTATGGGTTCAAAAACCTGAGCTTGCCTGGTAAAGGCACATATGACAAGCAATCTATGAATATCTAAAGTGAAGCAACTATGAGTTGATGCTTCTGACACCCCTACTTCCTTTTTATGTAAAATCAATAAAGTGTTTTAAAAAATAATATGATTTAGCATTGTAAATAAATGAAGGGTACAGATGGAAGGCGTTTTAGATACAAGAAGCATTTTTCAAGAAAAGCGGAGCTCCATTTAAGTCATATGGGAAAGTCACACATCGGCAAATATGCAAAATTTATAAAGGAACCCATAGGTGACAAAGGGTGGAAAGTAAAAGACTAGGATGATTGATGATCAGTTACATTATTGAAGCAGTACTAAAGAGCATGTTGTAAGTCATGAAAAAGCAAACATGCTTAGATGCATCTAGTGGTTCACATAGTGATTCAGTGTCTTAAGGTGTCCCAGAGTCTTTGTCCCCAACAGGCAGGCTGGGGGTGTCCAAGTAGCCTCTGTGACCATGTGATGCTCATTCCTTGGCCAGTGGTCTGGAAGTCCATCTAAAGGCCAGAATAGGTCTACCTCGTCAGGAAGTGTCAGAGACACTTTTTTTTTTTTTATAAATTTTTATTAATGTTAATGGGATGACATTAATAAATGAGGGTACATATATTCAAAGAAAACATGTCCAGGTTATCTTGTCATTAAATTATGTTCCATACCCCTCGCCCAGAGTCAGATTGTCCTCCATCACCCTCTATCTAGTTTTCTCTGTGCCCCTCCCCCTCCCCTAACTCTCTCCCTCCCTCCCTCCTGCATCCTCCCTTCCCCCACCCCTGGTAACCACCACACTCTTGTCCATGTCTCTTAGTCTTGTTTTTATGTTCCACCAATGTATGGAATCATGTAGTTCTTGTTTTTTTTTTTCTTATTTACTTATTTTACTTTGTATAATGTTATCAAGATCCCACCATTTTGCTGTAAATGATCTGATGTCATCATTTATTATGGCTGAGTAGTATTCCATAGTGTATATGTGCCACATCTTCTTTATCCAGTCTTCTATTGAAGGGCTTTTTGGTTGTTTCCATGTCTTGGCCACTGTGAAGAGTGCTGCAATGAACATGGGGCTACATGTGTCTTTACGTATCATTGTTTCTGAGGTTTTGGAGTATATACCCAGTAGAGGGATTGCTGGGTCATAAGGTAGTTCTATTTGCAGCTTTTTGAGGAACCACTATACTTTCCTCCATAATGGTTGTACTACTTTACAGTCCCACCAACAGTGGATGAGAGTTCCCTTTTCTCTGCAGCCTCTCCAACATTTGCTATTACCCGTCTTGTTGATAATAGCTAATCTAACAGGGGTGAGGTGGTATCTCATTGTAGTTTTGATTTGAATTTCTCTAATAACTAATGAAGCTGAGCATCTTTTCATATATCTGTTGGCCATTTGTATTTCTTCTTGGGAGAAGTGTCTGTTCATGTCCTCTTCCCATTTTTTTATTGGATTGTTTGTTTGTTTGTTGTTGAGTTTTATGAGTTCTTTGTAAATTTTGGATATTAGGCCCTTATCTGAGCTGTTGTTTGAAAATATCATTTCCCATTTAGTTGGCTGTCTGTTTATTTTGATATCATTTTCTCTTGCTGAGTAAAAACTTTTTATTCTGATGTAGTCCCATTCATTTATCTTTGCCTTCACTTCTCTTGCCATTGGAGTCAAGTTCATAAAATGTTCTTTAAAACCCAGGTCCATGAGTTGAGTACCTATGTCTTCTTCTATGTACTTTATTGTTTCAGGTCTTATATTTAGGTCTTTGATCCATTTTGAATTAATTTTAGTACACGGGGACAGGCTGTAGTCGAGTTTCATTCTTTTGCATGTGGCTTTCCAGTTTTCCCAACACCATTTGTTGAAGAGGCTTTCTTTTCTCCATTGTGTGTTGTTGGCCCCTTTATCAAAGATTATTTGACCATATATATGTGGTTTTATTTCTGGGCTTTCTATTCTGTTCCATTGTTCTGAGTGTCTATTTTTCTGCCAATGCCATGCTGTTTTGATTATTGTGGCCCTATAATATAGTTTAAAGTCAGGTATTGTAATGTCCCCAGCTTCATTCTTTTTCCTTAGGATTGCTTTGGCTATTTGGGGTTTTTTATAGTTCCATATAAATCTGATGATTTTTTGTTCCATTTCTTTAAAAAATGTCATAGGAATTTTGATGGGAATTATATTAAATTTATATATTACTTTGGGTAATATGGCCATTTTAATTATATTTATTCTTCCTATCCAAGAACAAGGAATATTTTTCCATCTCATTGTGTCTTTTTCTATTTCTCTTAGTAGTTTTTGTTATATAAGTCCTTTACATTCTTTGTTATGTTTATTCCTAGGTATTTTATTTTTTTTGTTGCAATCGTGAAGGGGATTATTTTTTTGAGTTCGTTTTCTAATATTTCATTGTTGGCATATAGAAAGGCTATGGACTTTTGTATGTTAATTTTGTATCCTGCGACCTCACTGTATTGGTTTATTGTTTCTAGTACTCTTTTTGTGGAGTCCTTCAGGTTTTCGATGTATAGTATCATATCATCAGCAAAAATGATACCTTTACTTCTTCTTTTCCGATATAGATGCCTTTTATTTCTTTGCCTTGTCTGATTGCTCTGGCCAGAACTTCTAGCACCACATTAAATAAGAGGAGAGAGAGTGTACAACCCTGTCTTGTTCCTGATTTAAGGTGGAAAGTCCTCAGTTTTATGTCATTTAATATGATGTTGGCTGATGGTTTCTCATATATGGCCTTTATCATGTTGAGATATTTTCCTTCTATACCCATTTTGTTGAGTCTTAAACATAAAATTGTGTTGTATTTTATCAAAAGTCTTTTCTGCATCTATTGATAAGATCATGTGGTTTTAGTTCTTTGTTTTGTTGATATGGTGTATTACGTTAACCGTTTTACATATGTTGAACTATCCTTGAGATTCTGGGATGAATCCCACTTGATCATGATGTATTATTTTTTTAATATTTTGTTGCATTCGATTTGCCAGTATTTTGTTTAGTACTTTAGCATCTGTATTCATTAGAGATATTGGTCTGTAGTTTTCTTTCTTTGTGCCATCCTTGCCTGGTTTTGGTATGAGGGTTATGTTGGCCTCATAAAATGTGTTTGAAAGTATTGCTTCTTCTTCAATTTTTTGGAAGACTTTGAGTAGAATAGGAACCAAGTCTTCTTTGAATGTTTGATAGAATTCACTAATATAACCGTCTGGGCCTGGACTTTTATTTATGGGGAGGTTTTTATAGTTATTTCTATTTCCTCCCTGCTGATTGGTCTGTATAGGCTTTCTGCTTCTTCATGACTCGGTCTAGGAAGGTTGTATTGTTCTAGGAATTTATCCATTTCTTCTAGATTGTTGTATTAGGTGGCATATAGTTTTTCATAGTATTCTACAGTAATTCTTTGTATATCTACGATGTCTGTGGTGATCTCTCCTCTTTCATTTCGGATTTTATTTATTTGAGTCCTGTACCTTTTTTCCTTGGTGAGTCTTGCCAAGGGTTTGTCAATTTTGTTGATCTTTTCAAAGAACCAGCTCCTTGTTTTATTGATTTTTTCTATAGTTTTTCTGTTCTCTATTTCATTTATTTCTGCTCTGATTTTTATTATCTCCTTTCTTCGGCTGGTTTTGGGTTGTCTTTGTTCTTATTTTTCTAGTTCCTTAAGGTGTGAAGTTAAATGGTTTACTTGCGCTCTTTCTTGTTTGTTCATATAGGCCTGAAGTGATATGAACTTTCCTCTTATTACTGCTTTTGCTGCATCCCAGAGATTCTGATATGTCGTATTTTTATTTTCATTTGTCTGTATATATCTTTTGATCTCTGCGCTTATTTCTTCTTTGACCCATTCATTTTTTAGGAGTATGTTGTTTAGTTTCCACAATTTTGTGGGTTTTTCCCCCTCTTTTTTACAGTTGAATTCTAGTTTCAAGGCTTTATGATCAGAGAATATGCTTGGTACAATTTCAATTTTTCTAAATTTGCTGATATTGTCTTTGTGGCCCAACATATGGTCAATTCTTGAGAATGTTCCATGTACACTAGAGAAAAATGTATACTCTGTCGCTTTGGGATGAAGTGTCCTGTAGATGTCTATCATATCCAAGTGTTCTAGTATTTCATTTAGGGCCACTATATCTTTATTGATCCTCTGTTTGGATGACCGATCTAGAGCCGTCAGCGGTGTATTGAGGTCTCCAAGTATGATTGTATTTTTGTCAGTTTTTGTTTTAAGGTCAATAAGTAGCTGTCATATATTTTGGTGCTCCTTGGTTTGGTGCATATATATTAAGAATTGTTATGTCTTCTTGATTCAACTTCCCCTTAATCATTATGAAATGACCATTTTTGTCTCTGAGTACTTTTTCTGTCTTGTAGTCAGCATTATTGGATATGAGTATTGCTACACCTGCTTTTTTTGGGGGTGTTGTTTGCTTGGAGTATTGTTTTTCAGCCTTTCACTTTGAATTTGTTTTTATCCTTGTTGCTTAGATGTGTTTCTTGTAGGCAGCATACAGTTGGATTTTCTTTTTTAATCCATTCTGCTACTCTGTGTCTTTTATTGGTAAATTTAATCCATTTACATTTAGTAAAATTATTGACACTTGTGGGTTCCGTATTGCCATTTTATAAATTGCTTTCTGTTAGTTTTGTATCTTGTTTGATTCTTCTCTTTTGTTTTTCTATCATTTGTTTTTGTTTGTTTGTATTCCATACTTCTTTCCTCTGTTGCTACCTTTTTTAAGTCAAGTGTTTTTGTGGTGGTTTTTTCAAGGGTGGTTACCATTAAGTAATGAAAAGGGTACCTACTATATTCATTGTAGTACCCTATCTTATGAGTATTTCTGCGCTTCATCGTCCTTTGCTACTGTTAATCTTCATCCTTTCTCCCCTTTTTTTTCTTTTGTTGTCACAGTTTAAGTTTGGTTTTATTGTTTTCTTGGTGGAGCTGTTATTTGTGGTTTTGTTTTCTTTTGTTCTTTGAATCTGGTTGGAATACCCCCTTTAGTATTTCCTGGAGTGGTCGCTTTCGGATGATAAATATTCTCATCTTTTCTGTATTTGTGAATGTTTTTATATCTCCTTCGTACTTGAAGGATAGCTTTGATGGGTATAGTATTCTTGGCTGAAAGTTCCTCTCTTTCAGGGCTTTAAATATTAGGGTCCACTCTCTTCTAGCTTGTAGTTTCTGCTGAGAAATCTGATGATAATCTAATAGGCCTTCCTTTATATGTTGTACTCTTCTTTTCCCTGGCTGCCTTGAGAATTTTTTCTTTGTCATTGGTTTGTGTCATCTTCATTATGATGTGCCTTGGAGTGGGTTTGTTGGGGTTAAGAAAACTTGGTGTTCTGTTTGCTTCTTGAATTTGAGGCTTTAGTTCTTTCCACAGGCTTGGGAAGTTCTCGTCTATTATTTGTTTGAGTATATTCTCCATTCCATTTTCTTTCTCTTCTCCCTCTGATATACCTATTATTCTTATGTTATTCTTTCTGATGGAGTCAGACAATTCCTGTAGGGCTTTCTCGTTTTTTATTATTTTTGAGTCTCTTTCTTCTTCTCTCTGTTGTGCCTCAAGTTGCTTGTCTTCTATTTCACTAGTCCTATCTTCTATCTGGGCTGTTCTGTTAGCTAAGCTTGTTACCTCGTTTTTCAGCTCATGAATTGAGTTTTTCATTTCTGTTTGATTTGTTTTTATAGTTTCAATTTCCTTGTTAATATATTCTTTGTGATCGTTGAGTTGTTTTCTGATTTCCCTAAATTGCCTTTCTGTGTTTTCTTGTATATCTCTGAGTATTTTTAAGATTTCTAATTTAAATTCTCTGTGATTTGGCTCCAAGGCTTCCAATATGTTAAATCTTTTCTCCATAGATTTTTCCACATCTATTTGTGTTACCTCTCTATCTTTTGTATCCATAATATTAGATTTCCTTTTTTTTATTGGCATCTGAGGGTGGTCTTGTTGATAGTATTAATTAGAATGAATAAAGAATAAATAAAAGAAAAAAAAGGAAAACACTCCACAAAAAAAAAAGTAATAATTTATTATTTTCCCCTTTTTTCTTTCTTCTCTTCCCCTCCTCTCCCCTCCTTAGGGAAATATCATGATGACCTGTGAATTATATTATGCTAAATGGAACAAAAACTGCCTATAACGGAGGGCCTGATTTGGGGTGAAGAGTTCAAGGGGGAAAAAATGGAGTAGGGACATACTAAATGCAAAAAAAAAGGAGAAAATGTTAGACAAGCATAAAATGATTTGCTTGTAAGTGATGGTCAACTAAGAGATATAATGAGAGGGATAAGAGGGAAACAGAAAAAAGGAGAGAAAAAAATAATTAAAGAAGAAAAAAAATAAAAATAATAAGTAAAAATCTGTTGTATTAAGTGGAGCGAAGACTAAATACAATGGAGACCTTGGGTTGGGAGGAATGCTAGTGAGTTAAAAATCAATGTAAAAAGTACCCAAAATGCCACAAAAACAAACAAACAACGGAAAACCAAAAACAAAAGCAAAAAAAAAAAAGAAAAAAAAAACTTGAGTCCCAAATTAAATAATTTGTTCTTGATTGAGGATTGAATGGGAGGAAAACTAAAAGGAGAAAAGAAGAAACGAATATAAAGAAAAAATAAGAAAAAGAGAGAAACAAAGGAAGAAAAAAAGGAAAAGAAAAAAAAACAAAAGGGGAGAGAGTGAGAGTTAAGGGTTTTGGAGTGTAACCCTAAAGGAGAGTAAGGATGAAGAAAAGAAATAAAATGTAACACTCATGGGTAGTGTAGTTCAAGAAAAGGGAAGCATAAGATGGGCAGAGAATAAAAGGACCGAGGTGGAGGAAATAGAAATAATAATAATAAAGGCAATACGATAGAAGAAACAAACAACAACAATGAAAAATTAGTGGAACAAGTTATAAAGTCTTTGGATTTTTCTTGATTTTGAGAGGTTAACTTCTTCCTTTTTCTTTTCTCTTCCTCTTCCTGGTTGGTGACTCTGTACCCCAGGCTCTGCCCCTGTGTCACGCTTAGGTAGAGATTTTCAGTTGATGGGATTCTATGGCAATGTCATATAATTGGCTTTAGTCTTGCTGGTAGTCAAGGCTTGTTGGCGTTTGCAGGGTCCAACAATGATAGAGTTTGCTTTCTTGGAGTCTGTCTCCTAGTCTCCCCTTCCTGAATTAGCAGCCTGGCGATCCAGCTATGAGGCTGCCACTGCTTCTGTCTGGGGAGTAAGAGGTTCAAAGAGCTGGGAAATCTCCACTCTATCCCCACTCAGCGCAAGGCTCTGGGTAAGGCTCTGGCAGTCAGAGCCTCCAGTGTAATCAGGCGGGGCTGGGAGTCAATTGTTGTCAAGGTGACTGTTCAGTGCCTAGCATTCAGTTGGACCACTCAACCCGGGCTTTTCACACTTTGTAGCCTGTTTTGGCTGGGAAGAAGAGGCATTAGTCGCTGCTTGCTGTATAGATCTTAATATCTGAGTCCCTCTTGTTAGCGTATATCCCTGAATATGGAGGCTCTGTCAATCAGAAGTTGCCCCCGCCCCTTTAGCGAGAGGCACTGAAAAATATCATGCTTCTTGTCTTGGATCGCTGAACTGAGAGAGATCTTATCAATTAGAGCCCCGTGAGTGCGCAGATTTCGTGGGTTAAGCTAATTTCAGTGATTGGATCTGCAGCTGTGCTCCAGAAAGTATTTCAGGCTGCCTGCGCGCCCCTCCCCCAACGCTTGATTGTTAGCTTGAATGGCTGGGTGAGGTGCCCTGCCCACGGAGAGAATCTCTCGATTAGGGAAAACAGCCTTGATGCCCCTCCCGGACCGCGGCACGGGGCGCACGCACAGTTTCTCAGGGCACGCCGCTGGCTGGGGACTCTCACTCGCAGTGCGCAGGCCGCTGGGGATGCTGGCGGTGCAAGGGAGCTCGCTCTGCGACCAGACCGCGGCACAGGGCGCGCGCACGGTTTCTCAGGGCACGCCGGCGGCAGCTCGCAGCGCCCAGGCTGCCGCTCCCGAGTGTGGGTGGGCAGTTGCACGCGTGGGTTGACTCACCACAGGTGTACTCCCTCCTCGGCTTGAATGAACGTCCGTGCGGTAGTTAGCTTCCTTCACACCATCAGCTCTGACTGGTCTCTCAGATTCAAGTGATAACAGTCCTTTCACTTTCAGTGTGTGTGGAACTCCGGAATGCTCTGAGGATAAATTTTTCTGTTTCTAGTTGATAAATTTGTTGAGATTTTGGGGAGATCTGTCGGACACGCTGCTCACGGCGCCATTTCCGTGACGTCACTCGACACTTCTTTCTACTACAGATAATTCCATGTCACTGAGGTAGTTGAGTGCATTTCAGCAGTCACTCAGGAGGCATGCCCATGCTCTTCAGAGGAAAAGGTGAGGCAGTGTCTGTGAGCAAGAGACCAGTGGAAGGATGGTGTAGCAGGGAATATATATATATATATATATATATATATATATATTTAAAGTGTATCATATGGTGTAGTATCATTTGAGTGAGGGTGAGGATCAGGGTTCTAGAATATAGTTTATGCTTTGGTTTATATTCTAGAGGAACTGAAGATCTTTGAGAGTAGTAGAAAGCACTGTTTTGTGGTATATTAACAAAAAGTTTTACTGAGAAGTCTATTTCTAGAGAGAAATCTGTTCATGATTTCACCAAAGGAAAGTAATACTAGTTTAGATGGTGAATTTTAGAATATAAAAGAGTTAGGAATAAATATTATAAGAGACATGAAGAAAAAGTTATTAAAGCCTGCATGATGGTTTATAAAGAGAAGTAGTGATCCTGATAGGCCCAGTCTGGTTCATGACCATGAGATTCAGTGTTCAAAGTTAAAAGATGTTCCTTAACTCCCTAATTTTGTGGGGTGTCTCCTCAGCATAGGGCACTCCTTCCCAAATGTTGAAGATGGATAATTTTGTCTTTGATGTTGTTGTTCTGTAGGTATTAGCTTACATGTGGCTAGTTCAAGAAAGGCAGTATTTGCAATCTAGGATGCAAAATGACCTGATTCTACTGTATTTTACTCTTCATGTTTCATGTAGAATAGGGTTTGTCTTCCTAGTATGGACCTTTGGGGCCAGATCATTCTTTGTCAGGAGTAAAATGCTCTGCATTGTAAAGGATCAGGAGCACCTGTTTCTTGTCTCCATTGCTCAGACAACCCCACTGTGTTTACAATGTAAAATGCCGCCATTTTGGCTGATTATGCCCTGGGGGCATAGTCACCTTTGGACCAGAAATCAGTGAGATAGAAGTTTGGAATATTTCTGGAACCCAAAAGTATTGTAATGCAGTATTTTTATTTTCTCTCCATTGTAATTGCTTTGCAATTGTACTAGTTACTTACTTTGAGGTCTAAGACATTTACTTGAAAACCTGGAAATGTAATGATGATGTAATATCCTGTTCTTACAGGTTTCTAAGTGGAGGAAAATGAGAAGGTTCACAGTCCATGGAACTTCAGTGAATTGAAATCAGTAAGAACTGATTTTTTTATCATCCCATGCAGTCATTAAAAAAAAATTTCCAAGTCTTTTTGAACATCATCTTTAATATGAGTTTTGGGGGTTCTAGTGGAGTATTTATGTATATGGGATCTTCTTGGCTACTTATGTTATTTTTACACATCCTTAGGGATAGATTTGTGGGTCAGATCCATTATAAAAGGTTGGTTATGTCCCCAACAAAGTTAGATTCAATCTCCTTGTATCATTACAAAGTTGCTAATTTTTTCTGTCTGCTGTGTGATGTATGAGTTGACTTTGGTATTCAGGGAGGGTGATTTTAGATCTTCCCAGTCCATGAAATTTCTTAAAATGAATTTCCATTTTCTATTTTAGGACCACTTGGCCTTCCAGTGTACTGTGCATTGTGTAAATTTAATTTGGTTCTCATTTGTATTAGCCTGTCATCCAAGGAGAAACCTTTATTCTACAAAATTAATTTATTTAGAAGGTGGCAATGTACTGTTTCATTTTGGTAGCCGTAGAATAAAAAAAAGTTTCATGTGTGTTTGGGCTTTCTTCCATGGATGGCTTTCCCAGAATCTCCCCTTATTTTTTTGTACGTTGAAGTGAACATAAGGCAATAGGATCATGAAAAATGTGGTTGATATCACTGAGGAAATTTTTTTTTTTCATTTTCTGTTGCATGAGATTTTAGAACTGTTTCTACATATTTCTGTATTGCTGATTTCAAATCTGAAATCCATTTTTTGGTGCATGCTCTAGTTTTTATACAATTTTAATTTCTTTTTGTTACAGTTAATGGCATGCATTGGTTTTTAAATTGGAGGTAAAGGGCAATGACTCTTGGATTGAACATAACCACAAAGTAATTAATGTTTTACAAACATCACTTTTACATAATTGTGGTTATTTTTAAATGTAAAAAATTATTATCTGATAAAAATACCCTCTTATTTTATTTTAAGACTGAATCATGAAGCCTGACCAGGTGGTGGCACAGTGGATAGAGCATTGGACTGGGATGCCGAGGACCCAGGTTTGAGACCTTGAGGTTGCCAGCTTGAGCACGGGCTCATCTGGTTTGAGCAAAAGCTCACCAGCTTGGACCCAAGGTCGCTGGCTCAAGCAAGGTGTTACTTGGTCTGCTGAAGGCCTGTGTTCAAGGCACATATGAGAAAGCAATCAATGAACAACTAAGATGTCACAATGTGCAATGAAAAATTAATGATTGGGCCCTGACCAGTTGGCTCAGGGGTAGAGTGTTGGCCTGGCGTGTGGGGGACCCGGGTTCGATTCCCAGCCAGGGCACATAGGAGAAGCGCCCATTTGCTTCTCCACCCCCCCTCCTTCCTCTCTGTCTCTCTCTTCCCCTCCCGCAGCCGAGGCTCCATTGGAGCAAAGATGGCCCGGGTGCTGGGGATGGCTCCTTGGCCTCTGCCCCAGGCACTAGAGTGGCTCTGCTCTCGGCAGAGCGACTCCCCGGAGGGGCAGAGCATCACCCCCTGGTGGGCAGAGCGTTGCCCCTGGTGGGCGTGCCGGGTGGATCCCAGTCGGGCGCATGCGGGAGTCTGTCTGACTGTCTCTCCCCATTTCCAGCTTCAGAAAAATACAAAAAAAAAGAAAAAGAAAAATTAATGATTGGTGCTTCTCATCTCTTTGTTCCTGTCTGTCTGTCCCTGTATATTCCTCTCTGACTCCCTCTGTCTCTGTAAAAAAAAAAAAAAAAGACTGAATCATGGCTTCTTCGAATAGGCGTAAATGTAAGACTAGTCCTCACACCTTGTTATATATGTGGCTGTTACACACTTCAACGTCAAAGGCGCAATATTTCATCATTTATGACATGTGCATATATTGCCTATTTTCAATTTTCCCTTGGCGATCAAGACAAGAATAGGGCTCCTCATATTGTACGTCATAATTGTGAGGAAATGCTTCATGACTGGACAAAAGGAAAACACAAAGGAATGCCTTTTGGTATTCCCATGGTTTGACGTAAACTGAAGGACCACAGCAGTGACTGTTATTTCTATCTGACCCATACAAAGGGCATCGGCAAGAAAAAATGGCATATGATCACATATTCTAATATTCCTTTAGCAATACAACCTATCCCACACTCTGAGACACCCCCAGTTCCAGTTTTCAATGGCTTTATTTCTTCTAAGGATAAAGAAAGTGAACATGGTGATCAAGTGTATTTTGCTAAGATGCATAAGGAAATGGTTGTAGAATCTGAAGGGTCTTCTTTTAATGCCAAGCAGTCATTAATCCCTCAACAGTTTAGTCAACCCAAATTGAATGACTTAGTAAGAGATTTGGGCCTATCAAAGAAAGCAGCTGAGTTATTAGCTTCCAGGCTTCAAGAAGAGGATGTACTTCACCAGTCAGCTAAAGTATCCCATTTCAGGAAGTGTGAACAAATTTTTGTGGACTTTTTTTTTTGAAGACAAACACTTTGTTTACTGTCATGATATCAGTAGTCTTGTCAGCCAGCTAGGTGTTACCACTTAAAGTCCAACAGAATGGCAGCTATTTCTTGACAGCTTTAAATGGAGTCTGAAATATGTTCTCCTACACAATGGTAATGTTTATGCAGCGGTTCCAATTGGTTATTCAACTCATCTGCGAGAAGATTATAATGACATATAAATTGACCTCAACTTTCTGAAGTGTGAGGGGCATAACTGGATCATTTCTGTGGATTGTAAAATGGTAAATTTCTTGCCAGGAAAATAGAGAGGTTTCATGAAGTATCCTTGCTTTCTGTGTTTGTGGTACAGCCGAGCTCAGGAGAAACACTGGACACAGAAAGAGTGGCCGAAACATGAAGCTCTGGAAGTAGGGATGCAAAATATTATGCAGTTAAATGAGACAGGATAATTCTTTCCCCCACTTCACATCAAACTTGGCTTAATGAAGCAGTTTGTTCAGGCTTTGAATAGTGAAAGTGAATGCTTTCAACATATTATTTCTGCTTTTCCTACCTTGTCTTTCGAGAAGATAAAAGCAGGTGTATTATACTGGCCTGGCCGGTTGGCTCAGTGGTAGAGTGTCGGCCTGGCGTGGAGGAGTCCCAAGTTCGAATCCCGGCCAGGGCACACAGGAGAAGTGCCCATCTGCTTCTCCACCCCTCCCCTTCTCCTTCCTCTCTGTCTCTCTCCTCCCTTCCCACAGCCAAGGCTCCATTGGAGCAAAGTTGGCCCAGGCACTGAGGATGGCTCTGTAGCCTCTGCCTCAGGTGCTAGAGTGGCTCTGGTCGCAACAGAGCGACACCCCGGATGGGCAGAGCATCGCCCCCTGGTGGGCATGCCGGGTGGATCCCGTTCGGGAGCATGCAGGAGTCTATCTGACTGCCTCCCCGTTTCTGGCTTCAGAAAGAAAAAAAAAAAGAAAAAAAAAGAAAAACCTTATAATTTAATTAATAAAACAAACAAACAAACAAACAAAAAAGCAGGTGTATTCAATGGACCTCAAATTCAAACCATCATACATGACGAAGAATTTTCCAAGAAGATGAATAAGAAGGAGAAATCAGTATGGCAGTTTTTTTGTGGCAGTTACAAAAAACTTCCTTGGCAACAAAAAAGCAGAAAACCATGAACTTCTGGTTCAATGGATGCAGTTGGCTTTCTGTGACAATTGGATGTAACATGAGCATTAAGATTCACTTTCTGGTCTGACCAGGTGGTGGTGCAGTGGATAGAGCATCAGACTAGGATGCAGAGGACCCAGGTTTGAGATCCTGAGGTCGCCAGCTTGAGCGTGGGCTCAACAAGTTTGAGCAATACTCACCAGCTAGGACCCAAGGTCACTGGCTTGAGCAAGGGGTTATTCGTTCTGCTATAACACCACGGTCAAGGCACATATGAGAAAGCAATCAATGAACAACTAAGGTGTTGCAACAAAAAACTAATGATTGATGCTTCTCATCTCTCTCCATTCCTGTCTGTCTGTCTCTATTTATCCCTCTGACTCTCACTGTGTCTCTGTAAAAAAAAAAAAAAAATCACTTCCTGAACAGTCACTTTGATAAGTTTCCTGAAAATCTTGGAGCTAGTAATGAGCAGATGACTGCTGGAGCATCAAACAAGATTGTCCTCAACAAGTACACACATGCAAGAGCTACAAATGCTAATTTTTGCCTGAATAAAGTTTATGATTAAAATAAGTGTTTTAATATGTTCTATTTCAAAATTGTTAACAAATTCTGATGCAATCATATCTTTTAGTGTATTAGTATATTTACTACATTATAGAAATTATTTTATTTTCACAAAGATGATGCTCAAGAAGACATTCTACTTCATTATGTTAAACTAAATGTTGAAAATTTTACAATAACATGAAAACCTAAAATCTTGAATTGCAAAAAACCTGTAGCTTACAGAGAAAAACTAATGTCAGATTTGAGATCAGCATATTCGAATTAGGTAAGAACAAGTGTTTTTGTGGATGCAACAAAAATTTTGTTCCCTAGTGTTATGTTTCAGTTGCAATTATAAGTGACCTTGTTCGTTTTGGGAGTTTTTTAAAAGTATTTGATAATTTGCAAGTGAAGGACTAAGTAGTTACTTTTTGTTACCTATTTCTAAAGGTGTGTTACTGGCCAGGGCAGGGCAGGGCAGGTCAGTGGGACTGGGAACTTTACCTCATCCCACAGCATCCTGTGAGACCCAGGGGGCCCCGAGGCCCATGTCAATGGGGACACAAAAGTTTCTTGGTATCAGAGGGACCTGGGGGTCCAGTCCTGCCCATGGTGTCCCCATGAACCACTAGGGTGTGTCCTGACCGGTGTGGCCTGGGCAGCAACATGCTCACCTCCTCCACACGTGCCGAGAACACAGGAACGTCCACTGCACAGGCAGACAGGAGACGCTCAGGTGGTGGCTGCAGCCCTCACATCAGGGCCTGTGATGTCCCCAGACTCGGCCCTCCTGATGTCCAGTCCTCCTGGGGGCATGAGGGTCGGCCAGGAGCCTTCTGCAGGCAGATCTGCTGCATCAGAGCCCTGCACTCCACCACAGGGGCCAGAGCTCATGGGCGGTACTGACCCAAGGCCCCATGGCGCTGCCCCAGGATGGACAACCTCACAGCTCAGACTGAGGGGCTCACCTCTAAGCCCCTTCCCATGGTTCTGGGGAGTTGGTGTGACCCAGGGAGAGGGGTCTCTCTGCAGAGGGGACATGTTCCTCAATCACCCTGAGAAACTGGCTTAGGCACTGCTGGGTTACCCTGTGTCTCTCCTCATGTCTCTCGGTCTCCCTGCTTTGTCTCTCTTGATCTGTCTCTGTCTCTGTAGAAATAGTCTTGTGTAGACTCTGTCTTACATCTTTCTGTGGTTGTCCCTGCCTCCTTGACTACCCGTCTGTCTGTCCCCCTCTCTCTCTCTATTTTACACAATCTTCCACCCTCTCCTACCCTCTCCAGCTCCCAATTCACCTCTGAACAGAAGTCTGTTTTCTCAGCGCAGCTGCCGTGTGTAATAACAGGTTTCTTGCAGCTGCTCCTTCCTTCCTCGGATCGCTGGGGTCACCCATGAAGGGTGCACAGGTGAGGGAGGCACGCAGTTTCCCGGGCCTGCCCTGCACCAGGAACTGGATGTCAGTGCTATGCCCCCGGCTCTGGGACGTGCCCCTGCACCGTCTGTTCATCCCAGGTGATGGCCTGGGGGTCCCCTGGGGGTGCGGCTGCAGGGTGCATCCCGACGGTGTGGAAGCTCCAAGAACCACATGCCTGCACATGCACTCACATACTCACATACAGTGTCTGCTTCCTTCTGCCACCTACAGCCTGCAAGGTGCGTGGTGGACCCCAGGGAAGAGTGGCTTTTGAGGAGGATGTGGGGACACTGCTCTCCACTGGCCTAGCCCTCCGTTGCGGAAACCCTGGGTTCCCAGGCCCCTCGTCTCTGGGTCCGAGGTGTGCCAGTGTCCTTTGCGCTTGGTGTCTGGAGGGTCCACAGTGTGGCGACCTGTGAGGAGTCTTTTCCAGGTTGTGAGTCCAGGGACCCCAGCACCAGGCCTGCTGGGGTGTTGAGTATGGACCACTTGGCAGAGCTGAACAAGGGCCCTGGCCGTGAGGACTGCCGGCCAGATGTCAGAGATCAGAGAGTGTGAGGGGGGACGAGGGCAGAGAGGGCAGTGGGAGAAGCCTCCTTGGGCCACCTGCGCTGTCACACTTAACCCTGTGCGAGCCTGCTGGCCTGGGGGCAGGGTCAGGCCTGCTTTGCCAGGTCCCCTCACTGATACAGAACAGGCTGGGAATGAAGCGCTTTTTTTCTCAGTTGATTTGGAGAAAGGGGAAGATATCATTTCTTATTACACTTAGTGGAATAAGAAATGGTCACTCCCAAATATACCAGGGATCAAACCTGCAACCCTGGCACGTCGGGATGATGCTCTAACCAGCTGAGCTACCAGGCCAGGGCCCAGAGGCCCAGATACGGAGCTTTGGGGATGCTGGCTGCTGGCTTCGCAGGTAGAGGGAGGGGCTGCGAGCCCAATGAGGCACCCAGGAGACTGGAGGGCAAGAACAGGGCTCCTGAGCCTCAGAAGGAAGCCGCTGTGCTGGGAGGTGGAAGCTGGCCTCTGGCACTGCTGGGGAGGCAGGCTTTGTGCCCTTCGGACAGCTGCCCAGGACCGTGGCAAGCCAGCACAGGTTCTGTCAGGGCCAGGTGCTCTCTCCTGGCTCTTCTGGGTGTCAGAACCTCAACCAGGTCCTCAGCACATGGTCAGAGCCTGGACACACACAGGGACAGTGCTACCCACACTCAGACACACTGCGCAGCACGTTCTGGGAAGGGGCACTGACAGCTGCCACCCACAAACGTCAGGACAGGGGAGTCTCTGAGGCAGGGTCACAGCTCGTGCAGAAAACACCAGCATTGCTGTAGCAGCTGATTAAAACCCCAGTTTGATCATGCTGCTTGTTTAAAAAGACATACGAACATAAAGGGTAACCCGCAAACAGGGAAAAGCAGGTTTACAGCTGTTTGTATGGAAAATAACACAAGAATTAGTAAACAATGACACAAGGATAAACCTTTATGTACTCACAACTGTAACCCTACTTCTGCCCATCCCATACAAATGAACCCACATATGTTACACAGGAAATATATGCCATATAATATATAAAAGTCAAAATAACAGAGAATTATGATTGTTTTACTTACCCACATGTTTTCACTTGTCTGCAGCTAAGATGCTTAGTTCCATAAATTTCCTGTCGCCCCTACAACAAACACCACAGATCTGATTACTTAGAAATAAATCCCCCCCATGCCCCTGGAGAGCAGACGTCTGAGACTCAGGGGTCCCAGGGCTGCACTCATTCCGGAGGCTCCAGAGAAGGTCCTCGCTGCCTCTCCCAGCTTCCGGGGTTCCAGGCATCCCTGGGCTGGTGCCTACCTCCCTGTCTCTGCCACCGAACCCATGTGGCTTCTTCTCTGTGTCTGTGTCTCCTCTTCTGTCTCTTCTAAGGTGCTGAAGCACTGGGGGAGGGGTCCCTGAAGGGGTGCTGAAGCACTGGGGGAGGAGTCCCTGAAGGGGTGCTGAAGCACTGAAGGAGGGGTCCCTGAAGGGGTGCTGAAGCACTGGGGAAGGGGTCCCTGAAGGGGTGCTGAAGCACTGGGGGAGGGTTCCCTGAAGGGGTGCTGAAGCACTGGGGGAGGGGTCCCTGAAGGGGTGCTGAAGCACTGGGGGAGGGGTCCCTGAAGGGGTGCTGAAGCACTGGGGGAGGGGTCCCTGAAGGGGTGCTGAAGCACTGGGGGAGGGGTCCCTGAAGGGGTGCTGAAGCACTGGGGGAGGGGTCCCTGATGGGGTGCTGAAGCACGGGGAGAGGGGTCCCTGAAGGGGTGCTGAAGCACTGGGGGAGGGGTCCCTGAAGGGGTGCTGAAGCACTGGGGGAGGGGTCCCTGAAGGGGTGCTGAAGCACTGGGGGAGGGGTCCCTGAAGGGGTGCTGAAGCATGGGGGGAGGGGTCCCTGAAGGGGTGCTGAAGCATGGGGAGAGGGGTCCCTGAAGGGGTGCTGAAGCACTGGGGGAGGGGTCCCTGAAGGGGTGCTGAAGCACTGGGGGAGGGGTCCCTGAAGGGGTGCTGAAGCACTGGGGGAGGGGTCCCTGAAGGGGTGCTGAAGCACTGGGGGAGGGGTCCCTGAAGGGGTGCTGAAGCATGGGGGGAGGGATCCCTGAATGGGTGCTGAAGCACTGGGGGAGGTGCCCTTCCAGAAGCTCAGAGGATGCCTGAGGGGGGGGGGTGGCTGAACAGATGGTTCATTTGGAGTCAGAGCTTGGGGGCTGCTAATGGCAGGGGCCAGTCCTGCACTTCCCAGGACAGGGCCTCTCCAGGTACAACCTGTGGCCCCAGCAGCCACTGTCCTCTACACAATGGGTCCCAAATGCAGTCTGAGCCCTGGTGACCACAAACTGCTAGGAGGGGGCATGGGCTGGCACAGCCACATCGGACATGGACGTGCGATGCAGCCTGAGCCGGGTGGAGCTGCCTGCCATCCAGGCAAAGGTGACCCACCTTTATTAGCAGGTGCTGAATGTCAGGGAGCAGCTGGACACAGGGGTGCAGTACCTGGACCTGAGACGCACAGTGCACACAAACATGCACACACATGGATACTCACACAGTCCGCTCACAGCAGTGGCCCAGCTGTCACTGGGCAGCTGGGCTCCATGGGGGCAGCCAGGTGTTATGTGTTTACTAGCTCAGAATCCACCTGAGCCATCTGGCAAGTGAGCTTTGTAGGGAGTCCCTTCAACAGGCCATGACACCCTGTGCACTCCTGTCCCTTGCCCAGGACACGCTCACGGAGATCTCGGAGAGGCAGGAGAACCAACACTGGGAGGTGGTCATCTTGGCCTACAGCAACTTCAAGGGCATGACAGACGACCTGCACGAGTACCTGGTCATTTGCATCAAGAACACCTTTGGGGACTTGCTGTGTCCCCAAAGGGGTGAGAGGGGCATGCGTTGTCCTTGAGGGGTGACAAGGGTGTGCAGTGTCCCCAACGGGTGAGGCGGGCATGACCTCCCCACGCAGGTCATGGAAGGGGACGAGGCTTCCCCATACCTGATGCTGAGGTAATCCTGGTGCCCATGAAGCTGCTGACATGGTCTTCTGGAAGCTTCTCTGGAGACTGGGTCAAACTTAGCACCTGTTAGAAGTTGCCACAGTGTGTGTTCCCCTTGAGCAGGGTGACTATCTCTGTGTCCCAGGCTGTCCCAACAGAGTGCACAGCCTGGGAGCTCCAGCCCCACAGGGCTTCTTCTCACCCTGTCCTGGGAGCTGCAGTCTGAGACCCAATTGTGGGCAGGGCTAGTTCCTCCTGTGGTCTCCCTTCTGAGCGTGCAGACGGTCGTCTCCTCCCTGTGTCCTGACATGGCTGTCCCTCTGTGTCTGTGTCCTCACCTTCCCTTCTTAGAGGGACCCCAGTCTTGTGGGATCAGGACCCTTCCTAGTGACCTCATTGTATCTAAATCCCTCCGTTCATGTGCAGCCTGACTCTCAGTGCGCCTCCTGTCCTGGTCACTCACTGAGGGGCATCAGGCTCTGTTCCAGGAAAATGAGTGTCTGTGTCCTTGTGACAATCCAGATGCCACAACACTGACATGGATGCCCCATCGCCCCACTGTCCTTGCACAGAACTCATATCCCTTCCTGACCCTGACACGTCACCCCCACCACAGGAGGTTCCGACACTGCAGCAGCTCTGGGCTCGGGGCCAGCAGGCCCTCCTGTCCTACCATAATGAGGGCACCGTGTGCCCGCACAGGGAGCTGTGGCCAGCCATACCCTACTGGTGGGGCAACCAGGTGAAGCCCAAGAAGCTGATTCGCTACCTGGAGCACATGAAGAGCTGCGGCCACCCAGGTGGGTGCACGTCCTATCGGGGAACACTCACACATATGTGCACACAGCACACATCCATCATGGGTGTGAATGTGTGCACACATGCATGTGTGGTGTTAGGGCTCAGCTGCACGAGGTCTGGGTGTTGCCGTGGCAGCCGCCAGCTCTGAGCAAGAAGAGCGTGCAGTTCTGGGGTTTTCTGTCCCCTTCGATGTCACACAGCATCCCACGTGTTTTTTGCCTGGGCCTCCTCATCTAGTGCCCATGACTCTCTGCAAGGACATGGGCACTTTTGGGCACACGAGCTACACACGACCCCAGCTGATTCAGAAGCGGGGATGCTTTGCACTGTTGTGTCTGTGCTTTGAAGAAGATTTTCTTGCAAAGAGTTTGTAGTTTCAACTGCTCCATATCCATGGTCAGGGTGCGTGGCTGGGTCTGTGGCCACTTTGGGTCTCCAGGGTCCCCCACTCTTCTGTCAGAATCAGCACTGGAGAGGGCAGCTGTGGGATATGCTTGATGTGCTACCTGGGATTCACATGGCTATTAATTCATGTACCACACGGGGTCAGGACCTAGACATGTCAGGTAGCAGGGGTGGTGGTAGCTGATGGGCCAGGTGGGCCATGGTGGGAACCAGGTGGGACCCAGGTGGGGTGCAGGTGGACAGCAGCGCCCCCACCCTTGCACATGGGCTTTTCATAGCCAGCATTACCTTGATGGAGAACCTGCAGTACATCCTGGCGGAGGCTGACGCTGCCCAGCCTGCCACATGTCGAGGCCCGGGTGTGGGACAAGCACCAGGGCCCGGGCGCACATTACACCAACATCATCACAGGGCGACTTCATTGGCGCCAACACCTTGGGCAGCGACATTATCAGTCTCAACGAGAGGCTGCTTGCGTGCTGACCACGTGCCCTCTGTCCTCCTGCAGCTTCTCCTGTCTCGCGTATGCATCCAGACGGCAGGGCGAGAATGGTGGCCAGAGCTCCTTCTGCCTCCTTGGCGCCCCCAGCTGCAGCAGCTGGCATTGTAGCCCCCAGACTGCGGCGAGTCCTGGGACTGTGCGGATGATTCCAGATGGGCACAGGCGCCTCTGCCAGGACAGTTACCTGGAACCGCGAGATCCATCCGGCCGCTTGTTTCGGTGTCTCAACACAAACCCTGTTCAGCCCCTGCTGGACTGTATTCTCCTTGGGGTCAACTCAACCATTTCCCACAAGACAACCCTGCTCACGCTTCAGCGGCCAGGATGCCACTGTGTCACAAAGGCCCTAAGATCCCGAGACAGGAACCACGTGCTGGGACCTCAGGCCCAGCTCTGCTGGTCGGGCACAGCGGACCAGGTGTCAGGGATGCACACTGGGAGGGTGTACAGTGTCTCTGACGTAGCAACCAGCACCCCCAGCACACCCACATTTCCCTTGGTTGTGCCTGAGCCGGGAACCATCCACAGCAGTGACTTCCTCCCAGAGAACAACGAACACATGAAACTCAGCTTTGACACAGATTTTTGTGGTCAGACAACCCAGAGGTTGAGAACACACATGAAGGAGCTTCAGAAATGTGAACTGGGTCTTGGTCCCGGGGAGCTATTTTTTAAATATGAAATTATGCCCCCTTCCTCCCATTTATCTTTGATTTATACAGAGTTCCAAGGTTTTCAATACCTTCAGCTTCCCAGGGGCCATTAACCAAAGGTCTGCATGTAATTGTAAAAATGACTTCTTTAGACTTTTTGTTAAAGGGGCGCGTTCTTCCAGCAGGACATACCGGGGAACTGACTTCCAGATGGCGAGCAGGAACTGCCACTACAAAGCTGCTCAATAAATATTTGTGAAGGAGCCACCAAACACATGCTGACCTGGGATCTCTCTCTTAAAACACTGCCTTGTCAGACACAGGGTGGGCACCCCTGGTCTGCCCAGCCCAGACCACCTTCTCCTGATGACACAATGGCCTCCCTCTTCTTCTCCCTCCCACTTGTGGTTGTTCTCAGGGTCAGAGCTCCTGTGGGCCCAGTGCACCCCGTAACCTGGAGTGGACAAGATCATCAGTGGTGCGAAGAGAACTGTACCTGTTCTCCCTCACATGAAGCCCAATGTTTGCTCTCTGGGGCCCCAAAATCCCAACCTCCTCCTCCTCCTTGCGGTCCCACTGAGCTGAGCCCCCGCAATGTTGTCAGGACCAAGCAGTGGGCCAGGCTATGCATGAGGCAGCCATGGGGTGAGTTCTCTCCTCCTCAACTCCAGGAGTGAGGACAGGGGAGCCGGCTGTGGAGGTACCAAGAGGAGAGCAAGCCCGAGACAAGAACACCGATCTGGCTCCGTTTCCCCAGCCAGGGAGGAAGTGGCTGCAGCAGATCAAGCCTGGAACTGGATGGGCAGGTGTGGTCATCAGCCAGGAGAGGACTTGAGGCAGCCTGCAAAGGGACAGTGCTGCCCCAGGTGGCCGCTGGCTGCAGCTAACTCGGCAGGACCTGAGGGCCCTGAGGGTAGCCCAGGAGGACACCCTTACCCCCCGGGTCTCCTCAAATCCCAACAGCTCAGAGACCCATGAGGGCTGATCCCCAGGGCTGGGCTGAATGAAGACACAGATGCTCTGCAGCCTGGGCACATGGGGCTGTCCTGTCACTACAGGGCCACACGGGTGTCCTGCAGCACCTCCACCCTGTGGACTGGACAGGGCAGCCAGGACCACAGACCCACCCTACACTCGGCCTGTAGGGTCCCTAGGAGCCCACCTCACGGGGATAGCAGGGTAGAGCCCTGTCACGGGTGGATAGCCTCAGGAGCTCATGTGCTGTCCGTCCTGCTCAGGATCCCCCATGTACAGCGGTCCTTAGGTCACTGTGACACACCACCATGTCTCTGTTCTCTGAGTCTGGGGTTGGGAGTCTTCAGGGGTCTCCCGGGGCTGAAGTTAGGGCATAGCAGGGCCGGTTCCCCAGAGGCCACAGGAAGGGGGCGATTCCCCAGTGCTGCAGGGGACACTCAGAGGCCCCATCGTTCCAGCTTGGAAGCACCCAGTGCTTGGCTCGTGGCTCCTTCCTGCACCTGCAAGGCCAGCCCCGTGGCATCCTGATCTTTCCCTGACTCGGCTTCCAACTTTGCCTGCACATGTCTGACCCTGGCCTTGCTGCTCCCTCTGGTTAGGACCCGGGTGGTGACACTGGGGACTACCCAGGGTATGCAGACTCACCTCCCATCTCAGGGTCCTAACTGGATCCTATCTGCAATGTCCACCTGCCAATTCAGGTGAACAACTCAGGTTCGAGGTGGAGACATGGACATCTGAGGGGACAGTGTCTGCACCTTCCCAAACTGAGTTTCCCACCTACCTGGGCTAGGTGGCCAGGATGGGAAGGTTTGGGAAGGAACAGTTTGAGGAAGGAGTGGGGGCGTGATGGTTCTGTCTGACAGCGTGAGACTCACGGAGTCACACAGAACTACCAGCGCTCCACAGTGTGAGGAAAGGTAGCGCACACCCCTCTGCATGCTCATGAGGGGACGGAGCTTTCTTTATTTCCCCGCATGCTGCAGGTCTGGGACAACTTCAGTAATGCCCTCGTCCTGGTGGGTGCAGCTCTGCAGGAAAACCCCTCACCACTTTCTGTGTGAGGGAGGGAGAGACTTCTCCCCTTGGCCTTGCGGTAGATCCTGCGCTGTTCTCCACCCAGGGAAGCACGTGAGTTTCTAACCATGGGAGGCGCCAGCTGTGCGCCCAGGTCTGTCGTGGAGCGTCTGCGTGTGCAGCCATCTTGGTGGTAGGTTTGCACCAAGGTGCAACTTCCTGCTTCTTGAAATGATGCCATATGTTTGTGCTTCTTTGCACAAGGGCAGTCGCAACCAGGAGGACTGGGCTCTCCTTTCTCATGACTGCAACCTCGGGCGGAGAGCCAGCCCATGTGACGTGGTGAACAGTCAGCACGTGTTGCCCTCCCGGTCTCCCGTGGACTCCTGGCCTGTGGACCTTCTCTCTCTCCAGCCACTGACAGGGTCCAGGCCACATGTCTGTTCATTCTGGAAAGAGCTTCCGGAATTGGCCATAGGTGGAGTTGCTAATGATGGCCTTGACGTCGGCCATGCTGGCCTAGGGGACCACGTGGATGTCCTGCACCGCGGCCTCCTCGTGCAGCCAGCTGTGGGGAGGGGCGGCTTAGGGTGGCACACGTAAGCACTCTTGAGAGGTGTCTGCAAACTCCTTACTCCAACGATGCACTACACAGCCTATGTGTCCGAGTGTAAGGGGGGCGTCCCTGCTGTGTGGGAAGAGGGTCAGGCTGGGTGGGGCCGGGCACTGTCCATCATTGGGGGCCTCGACTTGAAGGGAATCAAGGGCATGCACATGTGAGGCGACTGGGAACATGGGGACCCCACAGGACTCCCACAACTTCTTCCGTATCCCACCTATTCCCTAAAACTCCCCGCCCCAAACTGACAGGCTAGTTTCTCCTTCCTAGAATGCTCAGGGTGTCTTGTGCCTCACGTGCACCATCAATTTATTTTAACTATAAACCAGGGGTCCCCAAACTTTTTACACAGGGGGCCAGTTCACTGTCCCTCAGACTGTTGGAGGGCTGGACTATAAAAAAACTATGAACAAATCCCTATGCACACTGCACATATCTTATTTTAAAGAAAAAAAAACAAAATGGGAACAAATACAATATTTAAAATAAAGAACAAGTAAATTTAAATCAACAAACTGACCAGTATTTCCATGGGAACTAGGCTCCTCTCACTGACCACCAATGAAAGAGGTACCCCTTCCAGAAGTGCGGCAGGGGCCAGATAAATGGCCTCAGGGGGCTACATGCAGCCCGCGGGCCGTAGTTTGGGGACCCCTGCTATAAACGCTGGGAAATGAAAACAGTGTCGCCTTATGACTCAACGCTGCAAAAATAATATGACCAGAAAACCCACTATATTGTGTACTCATACACGATGTACTTGGATAAAAAAAAATGCCTACTTGAACAACAACCAAAACTGTCATCATGGCGACATCGCTCCCAAATCTAAACAGTAGTGAAAAAACAATTTCCTCTCTGTCATCCCTTATTCATTCCTCAGCTCCTTAGACACACCTGAGGCTCCTGCGGCATCCAAACACCACGATCTGTGTCCTCCTTCCATGGACCGAAACCAAAACCACAACTACCTGGAGTCGTCTTAGGCCTTTCCCTTTCCTTACAAACCCGGAAAACGACTCATCTGACGAAGTGACACCTGGCAAGACATAAACGTAGCAACAAATACAGGTTTTGTGAGGTGCATAGGGACCCCTCCCACCATCAGCAATTGCACAGTGAAGGTCTGGGAAATCAGAAGCCTGTTTTATAGCCCTCCTCACCTGCATGCAGTCAGGTCCTATCTGCTCCCTTCCTCGAACCTACAGACCCGTGGTGGCACAGGCGGCTCCCACACACACAACCTGGGTTAATTGTTCCCACGCAGCTCTGAACAAGAAGAGCCCTTGCCTCCTACCACGCCCCAGGGACCCTGGAGGATGAGGGGACTGAGGTGGAGGTGAGCCAGGAGCCTCTTGCAACGCACCCTCTAGGACCCAGCCACCACAGACGCGTACACGCTGGACCTGCCTAATCACATCCTCGTTCCCACCCTGCCCCACCTGTGAGAAGCTGAGAAACTGGATATTAAACTCACCTGTGGGGCATGACCAAGCGGTGGCGCAGTGGATAGAGTGTCGGACAGGAATGCCGAGGACCCCGGTTCCCCCCAGTCAAGGCACATATGAGAAAGCAATCAATGAACAACTAAGGTGCCACAACAAAGAATTGATGCTTCTCATCTGTCTCCCTTCCTGTCTATCTGTCCCTCTTTCTGACTCTCTCTGTCTCTGTCACCAAAAAACCAAAACTCACGTGCAACCCAGCGTGCTCTGCTCTCTCAGCCTTTCCACTGACAGAGGGGAGACCCACCCCAAACCTCACCACCCCCAAATCTCCCTCGCTGAGGATGCATGGATGTCTCGTGTCCTATCCCTCTCCGTACAAGAGTTTCTTTTGGGTCGGATCTTCTCGGGCCCACGTCTGGCACACACGACTGGCCTGTCTCTCATTCCGAGCCAATCCTCCCATCTGCACCGACCCCTCTCGCCTCTGAGCAAACGCTTCCTAAACCTCTTCCCGGAGCTCCTCACTCATCACTTCTCATGCACCCCCCTCTTCCCAGTCCCCCGATGACAGTCCCGTCTACTCTCCCTTCCCAGCCTGTGCACCTCTCGCCCAGACCTGCTCAGACCTTGGCCACATTCGCCGCTGTCTCCTTAATGACCCTACCCTGGCAAGGCCCAGGCCCTTCCTCCCTCTTCCCAGGGTTGCGCCTCCTTCTCCTCCGCCTCTCCATCAGCTCTCCATACGAGTGTCCATCGCGGAGATTTCTGCCTCAGCTGTGCTGTCAGGTGTTCCACCCTTAAGACTCCCGCCCCTCAATGCGGACGTGTAGATGTGTCCATGCTATGCGCAGGGCTCACGTTGCCCAGGGGAGGGGGGAACGCAGTAGGGGCGGCAGTCCAAAGGAGCGTCTCTAAATGGGCTGGCTGCTGCGGATTTCCACACTACAGTGAGGCCTCCAATGAGGAGGCTTCCTGGGGAGGGCTGCCTGGCCACAGCGTCCCAGGAGTGTGAATAGCTGCCACCAGGCAGAACAAGAAGAACTGTCCCCAAGGTTACTTTGGAACCAGCTGGTGATGCTACTGTTTCTTTAAGGATTTTCCACCTGTAGCCTTGCTGAGGGAGGTGCTTCACTTGCCGATATTTTAACTCAGTAAATTAGGTCAGCACCATGTCACACATAGACATTGGCGTACCATGTGCACGCAACACACATAGGATGTCCTGTGGCTCATGGTTTAGGTGGCTAAGGGGAAAATAAAGAAATAAAGATACCACTGTACGTTCAGGCAATGACTATGCAGGAAAAGAACAGAATGCTGTCAGGAGCAGACACGAATGACCCAGGAACGCCTGTCTTGGAAGAAGTGGCCTGGAGGCCGAGACCTAAAGTGCAGAAACCAAATCACAGTGGCTGGCTGCACACAGCACTGTCCCGTCCACCTTACATGATGTGCTCGATCACGAACCAAGGCAGGTACAGGAAGCAACCAATGGGAACGCCAAGAAAGAACTACATGGAACAATAATTGGTTTACTTCTCCTTCCCTCCCCCAATGCTCTCTCTCTAAAATCAATAAATGAAATATAAGCAAAAGCAACACAACTTAACTTGCAGCCCCATTGCTCTACTGGCCCCTTACTGACAGTCTTTCTGCCTCAGTTTCTCCTCTCTTCTGCATTCACACATGCTCCATCCCCAGATAGACGCCTCTGGGGAGGCTGCTCAGATGCGCTTCACTGCCTCAGCAACTGTACACCGGACCCTCTGAAGCAGCGAGCACTGTCTCGCAAACAACCTGACTGGTCACCACCATCCTGAGCGTTCCCTGACCACCAGCAAGCAGCACGAGGGCCCCGTGGGTCAGATGGGCAGATCCAAAACCCCTGCCTGCTTAGGAAACAGCATATCTGATGCCTCCCCCCACTGAAACCCCTATAGACAACTGTCCTTGCCTCATAACTCAATCTTTCCTACTGGTGCTACAATGGAACTAAAACCAACATTTTTTATCTTTTATTTTCCACAATCCACCACCTACAGACCTGCTTCTTAATATGTTGAACAAGTGCCCGACAGTATCTCTCAGATTACTGTAAGGGGACACGATATCACTTACAAAAAGCTTCTCATTCTTGGAACACCATGCTGCCAGACTTTAGCTCACAGAAGATATTAAAAATATTATTACTAATTTAATTTTCAATCTAACCAAACTCATAAAAATGAGTAGACAAAGAATAATATCAATTTCCCAAAGATGTCTATAAATTTTTTGGGATATAAATGAAAATATTAACAAGATGTTTACTAACATGGTCTTATTTTCCCCTCACCATTTGAAATAAATTGAAAAACAGCGTGACCAGGTGATGATGCAGTGCAGAGTACGTGAACCTGGAACTCTTTGAAAACACAGCATCAAAACCCTGAAGTCACTGTATTAGGCAAACGCTCATCCAGCTTGACTCTGCAGTGACTGGCTTCCGCATGGCATCATGTACAGGAATCCATGTTCTCTGGCTGGAGCCCTTCCTCTGACACATTCATGGACACCACAGAGGGAAGTTGGAATGGCCCTTCAAAACTATTTTTGCAAAATAGCAGCAAGGGTGAAAGAAAATTTCCTCTAGCAAAGTGTTATTAATTCCCAATTCTCCACAAGAGGGCAGCAAAAAAGTGCATCATTTTTCATTGTCCTCTATTCAAGTGATATTCCCCAAATGCAGAATGCATGGCAGCATGCATCACTGTGCAACAAAGGATCCCACACTTGCAGACTAGAAAATCCCAAGCCAATGGTTCTCATTCATCAGACCAACAGAAGAAGGCTTGTCACAAAACATGCACCATAGTGATATTCAGGATCCCACATGTTCAATAGAGGCTCTGGGAGCACTGCAAGGCCAAACGGAGGACCGAGGGCTTTGATGCTAAATTTCTACCCCGGACATGGTTCTGGCCACAAAGATCAAAACTTAGAAACAGGGTGACCCACGCTGAGATGGAACACTTCATGTTAAGTTCCATATATCACGATATAAAAATAGAAGTTCATGTTAATTGAACTCCATGACAGCCTCAGATAGAACCACACCAAAAAATAGAGCACATACCAAAAAAAGGTACCCTATTCACTTTAGCCCAAGAAGAATATGATCCAGGCAAAGATCTCACAACTATGAACAGGATGTCTGCCGCATGGTAAAGACTAAAAGACGAAGAGCAAAGAGTAGATCCCTCTGCAACAGCTGAGTCAGACACAGTGGCAAGACACTCACTACTACCTAAGAAGGTAGTGAGGGAATAACCAAAGGAAGGGAATTGAAATTATTAACTAATTAATTAAATAACCTAGTAAGTGAATAAAGGGAAAAAATAAATAAAAGGAAAAACAAATCAATAGAAAACAAGAAAGTATAAAGTGAATGAAGAATAATTACATAAAAAAATAAGAAACCCAAATAAAAGAAGTTATACTTGCAAACAGGCTCCTATAGGAAGCCAAGGTGAAGACCTAAGACAGAGGTAATGGTCAGAAAAATCTGGGGTCCCAGCTGCTGTTCCACACAGGAAAATTAAACAGAATGACCCAAAGTATTCCTTCCCTTTTCAAGAACATAGCCTCCCTGTCAGCACTACAGCAGTTTCAGAAAGTAGCTATGTCACAGCAAGCAATCTCTCATAGCCTATTAGTCCTACAATGGATTGTACACAAAATTTGAACATACACGATGACACCATAATCACTTCTTTACTATGTGGGAAACCTCAGGGACATCTACGTATTCACATGAACTGATACCCGCAAATGGCACACTTTCTGTGAAGGAGTGCTATTCTCAAGAGTCCACTAGAGGGCACCAGAAATGTTTCCTTGTTCAGGTGCCCTCCTCTCAGGCACTTTTCTCAAAATACAGTGTCAGGTGGCAGAAGTCAGAGAGAAAAAAGAGATCACACTGTCAAGGACTACAAAGCCCAGTCATGAGACTTCTGAATGATGTTAGTAGTTACAAAGAAATGACCTCAGAAAGTGTATAGCCCTATCATTTAACCAAAAGTTGGGTCACCTGTCACTTCCATTTTGAGTCTTAGAAATGAATGAAAGAGGACGAGTATTGCATGGTACCATTCTTTTTCTATTTACATAGACAGAAAAAGAGAATGAGGAAGGGATAGATATGAACAAATATAAAGGGAAACAAATAGGAAGCATCTGTTGTTTGTTGAGGCACCTTACCTATTCATCGATAGCTTTCTCATATCTGCCATGAAGGGGGGGGCTACAGCACAGCAAGGAACCTGCTGCTCAAGCCACAACCTCAGCCTTCAGGCTGACGACCCCTGGGAACAATCCAGCAATCTGAAACTCATGTCTATGAGAAACTCAGAAGACACATCCTGCGACCATGTCACTGGATCACAAGGGGGATAGGAAAGCATGCTCCCTGGGAAAACATCAGTGACACATCATGACCACATCCTTTGACTGTGAGTGGACACAGTACAGGAAAGCAGAGTAGTGGATGATGCCACAGAACCTCAGTCCTGCAGTTCTGGGGGATTACTGAGAGAACATGGAGGTCTGACATAGGAGCCGACACGGGTTTACCCGTAGGGGCTAACCTGCCCTAGGACATAAGCACTGGGACCAGGGAGCACAATCAGGGGTACTGACAGACAGACCTAAAGGAAGAGATGTCACATCAACTCTCTAGGGACCCCTCCTGAAATCCTGGAATGTGTGGTCAGTGCACATCCTACTGCACTGACTATTCCAACGCACCTCTCCGGGGAATGCAGGGGTTCCCTGTCATAAGATTGCTATGCCCTCTCACCCTGTGGAGAAATCCCTGGACGAAGCACTGAAACTACTGGCAATACACATATAATTCTCATTAGCTACAAGGAGAAAACTGGTCCCCCTCCAGAGCATCTTCATCCCAACCTCTCTGGGCAGAGAAGACATCCTTCTATGCATTCCAGGGAGGTGAAATGATTGATCAGAACCACAGGCAGGGAGAACAGGTCAGGTGCAACCCCCAACATGTCCTGTAGGTGGTGGCACTCAAGTAAGAAAACGGTAATGTGGATCCGAGTACAGAAGCACTTGACCTCTGAAGACCTATGGGGTCCTTCCTCAGAGCGCCAGTATTCAGCATATGCAAACATGGGTTCCCTAATACTATGGAGGTGTATCTCTGACTATTAGCGAGAGCGTGGACATTTCCCCCCCAAAAAACACCACTCCCTTTCCCACTAACCCAGGGCTGACATAATGAGGAAAGCAGAGTAACAGGCGAGAGCACAGGCATCTCAAACAGCATCTCATGCTGACCGGGAGGGGCAGGGAGCAGTCAGAGAAGTAGTGAGAGGTTTAGACAGGAGAATTCAGATACTGCTTACATACCTCAGAACTGCAGAAGTTACGGTAGATGTTCTCCCAGGAAAAAAATACTGCCTGTGCTCCCATGACCCTTGGACCCCATCATCACACCTTCGTGACACCTCCCAAGCTGAGAAAGACTTAAGGTGCCCTGGACAGTCATTCTCAAGTAGTATAAAGAGAGGATCAAGTATTTATGAAAACAGTGCTTTAAACCAAAAAACACACTACAGGGGTTATCAAAAAAACCTATTGCAGCATACTCCAATGTGCACTATAAAGGGGTTATAGTCCAACACAGTATAAATAAAAGACATGACCTTAAAACTCCTCAATACTTGCAAAGAGCAAAATGAGAGAAAGTCCAGTGGTAATGCAACTGGTGACAGGAAAACCAAGAGCTGTCAGACATATTTTATGCAAAAAAGACAGGTTTAGCCCCAAAATAAGGACTCCACCGCACCCAGCACAGAACAGTGATAAAACACCTTGACTTCCACACTGAAGGAAAGCTGGGGAAACAAACACATAGAGTCAAGACATTCCGCAGCTGGAAACCTAAAGACAGGAACAAAACTCTATTCTGAAGCCTGTATCACCCCCTTCTCTGATCAACATCAAGCTACAAAGAACACATGCACTAAAGCACTATCCACTCATCCAGGGCAAGAAATCACATCCAACAGTGCGAACAGAGGCTGACACACATATTTCATACACAGTATGGGACCTCAAACCACATCTTCATGCTAAGGGAACCCACCTCAATGACCAAGACAAAGTACACACAGGTGGGATACAGGGATGAACGCTGCACCCCCGGAAACCTTAGGCAGGAGTGGAACTACGGAAAATGTGAATAAAATCCTCAAGTACCACAGAATAAACACTTAAGCAAATAAGCCAACACACAGTGAGACAAAGGGAAAATCCAACAAACGATGCCAAGACCGTAACTACAAACAGCCACCTTGAGAACAACCTTTCTGAACTCCAGGTGAAAAAAAGAAGAAGAAAAGAGAGCTCTGAAAGTCTCAGGTCTCCAACCACCCCAACACCACTATAATAAAAAGGTAACAGAAAAAATGAGCACAGCAGTTGCAGGTCCTGGAAAACCAGAGAGGCAGTAGTTTCAGCATGCACAACTTCTGCAGCATCCATTTCACAATGCTAAGTGCTCATTTTCCTCAGCACTTTGTTATTTTTAGCAAGTGGACTACTCAACAGAAATCTACTGGAAACATAACCATGTGAAACAATTTTCTGTGCCTGTTCATGGAGGAAAACCTTAAGGGCCTCTCAGTGATGCCAAAACCCAACACCAGCAAATTGCAATGTAGGTTTCCTGGCACTGGTGCTATCCGCAATTTACAGACTCTGTGGCAATCCTTTTCTATTCCCCTAGTTGGCCTATACTAAAAAGTTCTTTCAAAGGTACACAAAACATGACAACAAGGATCCCAGTGTCACAGTGGTCACACCATTACCATGAAATGGAGCTTATGGCAGCAGATCTGAGTCATATGAAAGGATGAGCAATCTGTGACACACAACCAACATCAGGGACAATGTTAGAAAGCCACACACGCACCTTCAGGAAGAGATCATCGGCCCCCAACTCCAAGAGGTGCCCAGACATGAAGCAGAACACGAACCCTACTGTGAACATAGAAGATGGCGGAGACATATGTCAAAGCCCTTTTAACCAGGTTACATCCATCAGAACTTGAGTTATGCACCACCAAGGGACCACACTCTGAAACACAGAACTGAAAGGCAATTCCAAAGCAGCCTGGGACAACAGACACCCATACTAAGAATGCAAAAAGGACATTAAACCACATTCGCCAACAGGAGATACCCACCACTGTCAACAATACACCAGAGGCAAAGCAGACAACCCACCACATGGTGCCGTGTGCAGGGAACACTCAGACCCTCCTGTAGACCCATGGTTCAATGAACAGCACACAAAAAACAAATAAATAGACATAGGGGAGGCAGTGACCCTACATCCACTTGGAAACCTTCAACAACAGATTTTCTTACCATGGCAAAGAAACCCTATGAACATGGAAGTCATTGAGCGTCAACGTTCCATCTCAGCCTGCACCTAGACACAGAAAACACCAACGAACACAGACATTACTTTTCCTAACTAAGAGGAACCCCTTCCCGACCTTGCACCAAGAGCAGCTTCAAAACACATAAGCAGGCAAGCTCTCCATCTTCCATGAACACAGGGAATAAAGGAGAGCCAATTATTTTTCTTGACAACTACTTATCTCTGCATCCTGTATTGATGAACCCATCAGAATGGCTAGGTCTACATCAGCTGAAACATACATATTGGAAACCCATACACAGAGAAGTACTGAAAGCACCGTGTCACTACACATAATGGGAAACATGATGGACTGACCTAACAAGCTCAGAAGTCATAGAGAAAAAACAGGCAACATACAGCTACAACTGGAGGCCAAAACAGGACTGCCATGTGAACGTTCAGCAGGCAAACCCCAAAACCGTAAGACATGGAAGGCGAAAGTAACAAGCTATCAAACAGCTGCTGAGACTGACAACGTAAACAGTGAGTGGACTTTGGCAAGGCCGTCTCCCTGTAGCAGACCTGTGGCTGGAGATCTGTTACAGTAGCAGGAGTAGCACTCATGGATGTCATCTCAGACTGCTGTCTAAAAACTCAGCTATCCAGCACAGTGGAACACACAGAATACAGAAGAGTCACTGTTGCCACAGTGGAGTTATCTCACTAAAGGAAAATGTCTGAAAGGGACAGGAGCAGAAGATATCCTATCTCAGTGACATAATCAACCATTTAAAAATAATAACTTGAAATAATTTCTTCTCTAGGCAGGAAATACTAATGTACACATACACACAGAATCCACCAGGCCAGAAATATGTCAGAACTTCCTCCTATCAAGAAAGAAACATCCCTGAACCCTCAGTGATCTAGGAGGCAGTGTGATGATATAGATGAGCATCAGGAATGACAAAGGAGGAGGGAATGACCCCACTCTAAGACATTTATGTAGATGGTGTGTGTTTTCAATACAAACTTGCATACCCCACCGACAGCAGGCACTGACCCCTGCAACAGAAAGACAGCACTGGAGACAATGAGAGACAGTGATGCCTGCAGCTGCTTTTGTGATTTAAAGGGTCCTTCCTAAATGACATCAAACAGTAAAACTTTCCCTTCACCGGTACTATTCCCAAAATGCTCACAGGATGGCAGCAAAAAAAAAGTTGTTTTTCTCCCAGTAAGTGACCTCATCTCTGGCATCATTCCGAAAAAGCAAACTGCTTAGCAATGTTGATTATACTAACGTAAAGAATAACACCCAGATATAAGAGAAGATGCTGTTGTATCTTTTCTGAAGCACATCAACTGAAGAAGGCATAGCGGAACCAAGTCAGCATAACCGATGTAATGACCTCAGGCACATACCCTCATCCCTTGATAATGCTTGAAAACACACTTGAAGGCAAAGTACCTTACAATCAAAGAAAATACCCAGACACCATCCAGATCGGGAACCCAGAAAAACAGAAAAGAGATAGCAGAGTGGGACATCAGACCTTCGTGCCTCACTGCAAACATCAGCACATAAATCAGCAGCCTACACAGACACCCAGGACAGAAAGCCACACCAAAAAAATCCCAGGACAGTAGACACACGTATTCTAAGAACATAACAGACTGCAAAGCAAAGACCCTGCAGAAAGAACCCACCTCAGCAGCCAAGACAGCAAACACAGAAATTTGGAACTCGAGGCAGGTAGGGCCTCCAGATGCCTAATGTGGGAGTTGAACCACAATCTAATACTACATGCACTCTTTTTTTTTTTTAACACTAAATAGCAAGCAAAAGAACAAATGCAGAAACCCATGACCTTCCTCAAAATGCCCGACTTTGGAATAGCTTTGTAAAGCCAAGGTAAAGACACAACATAAAAGTGTGATTTGCAAAACCTTCAGATCCCAGCCAACCCTGCATCACCACACATGAACATTTAGGGAAGGAAATAAAACTTGTCTTGCCTTTGCTAGAAGATGATCTCACTGGCACAGAAGGGCAAGGAGGCAGCACTGTCACAGCTGTCCCTGTCACAAAGGAAAGTCCTCTGATCTCTACAAGGGGACAACAAGCAATGCTTTTCATCAGTACCTGGACAAGTCTATCAGCATAGCCAAGGCTCACACTGGGATTGGGACCTCGTACTTGAAAAGCGTTTTCCGACCATGCCAGACTTTGAAGACAGTTGCAAGGGAATTGCAAGAATCGAAATACCGGATACTGTATTCCTTGGTTTCACACAATACATTCTGGAAAATGTAAGTGGAACGTAATGATGCACTCTAAGTAAGGTTCCACTGAAGATGGCTTACGGCATTCCCAAAGTGCAGCCTACCAAAGAACCTGGTGAATGACAATAACATGTAATAATTATAGATATTCAAAGGAGGGCTGCAGTAAGTCAAACCCACAGCACCCTAGCTGTAAAGGAAAATCAAGGTTTAAATCAAGTGTCCACAAACTTTCAGGAAGATGGATTTCACTCTATTTCTGACCACCTCTGTGAATCGAGGAATCAAGAACCAGATGAAAAGAAGGCGGCTCCATGAACAGGAAGCCCCAAATGCACTTCTAAGGAAACTCCGCCACCATGCATCGCGACACTGAAAGAAAGGGTAACACGGAACAGCAACAGAGAGGACCCATCCCTCAACTTCTGTAAGAAGGCATCCTATGAAGTGGACAGAATGAGATTAAATACAAAACCGACAACATCCTGATCCCTGTACAAAACCTACAATAGTCCATGAAGTCCGTGGATAGTAAAAGAGAACTCAGAGAACATAGGTCAGTTAAAGACAGGTCAAGGCACAGAGAAATTTTACCTCTTGGGATCAAAATGAGAGAATTGCATTGCATTCGTATTTTGCCTTATATGCAAACCAACACACCACTCTTCATTAAGCAGAAATGTACACAGGAATGCCAGGCAGTCAGTCAAAACTACAAACAATGCAATACCCTTCTCACCACACCTAAAGCCTTTCCTCTCCGCCACTCAGTGCACAAGAAAACTTCCTCCTCATCACTGAGACCCTGACAACTTCCCTCATCTACTGGCATTCCACTGGAAAATGCAACAGTCCTATCAGAGTGAACACCTAACTTAAAGGCACGCACAACGTACCTCAGCCTGGGCCTCCATTTTTCAGTCTGTTGTTCTCCGCACAAAACCAAGTAGTGTCCTTATGTGCTCTGACATATGCAAAATTCCCTATTTTGATGAAATTCAACCATCAAATCAGTACAGTTTATCACTCTCCCTCTGTAACCATGACCGTACCCTGACTGCATGCTTTGACACTAAACATCTAGCCCATAATCCAGACCCAGACTCACAGAATGACAGGAGATAATCCCCTGCCTGGATTGATGAAAAGAATCAAAAACGTAGGGAAATGTAAACACTTCCAGAACTATGCCAACGTGAAGACTGACCCTAACGTAGCGGCACTGCAGGGAACTTCCATGTCTAAATCCTGATTCTCATGACCCTGAAGGCCTGCTGCTGGCTACCACCAAAAAAAGCATTTTGCCCACACATGAGCATTTAAACTGCAACACCAGACAATCAAACCTGCAGAAAATACTGGTAACCGCCTCAACTCTGACCTTACAGAAACCCAAAGTCCTAACCCCCAGACCCCAGGTACCAGGTCTATGATCTGGACTTTGTTCTGAGGCCAGACCCATGACACCTTCTCACACACATCAGTCCAGGTACCCCGGCCTTGACTGCAGTCACAGCTCACCTTCCGATGGCTGATGCTGAAGACCAGCCCCACCAGCACTGGACACTTATCCTCCATCTCTTCAAGTACACCTCAACTACAGAAGCAGAAAAGGTGATTACAGTCAAGGAAGCAGAAAGAAAGCTCACGTTGCATTAAGAGATGTCATCACCTCCTTCTCTGCGGAAGAACCAAGACAGAGCACACATACCAAGGGATCATTGCACATGGCATCTCATTCCTGTCAATACTGGATGAATCTCTCACACAGAGCAGAGGAACCTCTAAAATAAGCTGTGAGTCTTCTCAATGAGGGGTACAGCCTCACAGAAAGGCAAGCAGAGGCCATTCCACAAACAATAAGCATTCATCTCACATCATTATTAACTGAAGACCAGAGTCTTAGAAGTATCCAAAGGAATCACTCCCTATGGAATTGCACTTCTGTATCACCTTGTGTAGTAATCCCTGTATGAGACACTGAAACCTCCACTAAGATACCTCTGGTTCACATTTCTTCAGCAACAGTAGGTCCTATCAAGAACCTTAATTGATTACACCCAGGCAAAAGGAGGCAGACTTCAAACGGAGAAGCTGCAAGGTGACACTCTCACAATGTCCGCTAAGTGGCAGCACTCAAAGTCATTAACTGGCAGTGCATATCCAAGTCTGGGGGGTGGGGGGACTGCCAGCATGCCAGTATATGTGTTTCTGTCACACCACCTCCAAATTCAGACTGTTGGAGCACAGCTCAAAGAAAACATTGTGGACTCCTACGTCATCAGAGCTTCAAATGGTAATAAAGAAAAAAAAGTTGTCCCCCATCTCAAAGATTTAGGGATCGTTAGACATCTGTTTGGACCCCATCAACTTTGTTAAGTAGGCCCAGCAGCTGGAGAACACACTGCATTGACATTCTGTCTCAGCGATGTGATCGTGGGGGCAGGGACTAGGAAGACTGAGGAGTACTGTGTATTTCCACAAAGTCAAGCACAGCAAGGATGAAGTCACCACTTCATGACGGCCAGCAGTCTTCTAAGAGCAACAAGAGATTCCCCCTTTTCTGTCACGCTTTCTAGTGGCAAACTCCACACCCTGGAAATAAAATGAACACTACAGCTGACAAGTGGCTAGGACCACACCACATGCCTTGCACCTCTGGTAAAACAGGATAAACCTACCCCCTCAAAGACCAGGGTATCCAAACATGTCACTCTTGGATCCCACTGTGAATACAGCACAACGAGTCAAGTCCTGACCTTTGAAACACATGAGGGCTTCAATCCATTTTTACCAAGCAGTTAGAGTATATCTCTTTTAATGTAGGCACTTCAACCGAGAGACTCACTATAAGATACCATGAATACGCATTGCCTCACAGTGTGCATTTCGGTGTGTACAACTTCCTCACTCAAAAACTTTAATAGCCTCTCCCAGAACCTGAAACTTCCCGCTAACCCCAAAACAGCAAAGTGATAATAAAGTAAGTCACACCATCATGGGTCCTCGAAAAAAACCAGCCATCCTACAACACAGTTTCACCAGAGAGCTCTAATCAGAGACACCCAGGCAATGCTGCAAAAAACTGGATACGGCCTGACCTGTGGTGGTGCAGTGGATAAAGCGTTGACCTGGAAATGCTGAGGTTGCCGGTTCGAAACCCTGGGTTTGCCTGGTCAAGGCACATATGGGAGTTGATGCTTCCAGCTCCTCCCCCCTTCTCTCTGTCTCTCTCTCCTCTCTCTCCCTCTCTGTCTTTCTCTCTCTCTCCTCTCTAAAAACAAATAAATAAAATAAAAATAAAATTAAAAAAAAAACTGGATACGGCTCTCTTCCAAAGGAACTTGGAGGATGACTGAAGACACAACGCACTCATCCCATCGGGACCACCACAGATGCCACCTGAAATATTCTGCACATGGGTGGCACCCTTACAGTGACTAAGCACACAGCTACCACAAAGTCTCTGCTGTCACAGCATTCGCCCAGCCACATGCATCTCCTCCAGGTAACTCTGAATGTACAGATCTCTAGACAAACCCTCCAAGCACCTAAATGGGATCAGAAAGCTCTTGAACTGAAAGCAAGAACTGGAAAACTTTTAGGACTTGCACATCATCCTGAATATCTTCTACCTGTTCAAGACTCCCAGACAGACGGCTTTGACTAGGAGCCCTCACCACAATGTGTGGGACTGGAAAATATCACTCGTCCTTTCCATATTCCCACAAGACAACATTCCACCCTTTCCTTAGCTTCTCAAGATCACCAAACATGACAAATTCTGGGAGGCTTTCAGAATAAATCCAGTTCGACCCTCACTCCCACCCTTATTCTCCAAGGGGTCGTGACTTCTCCCCCATGCCCTTCCACCTATACAGAATGACCGCACTCTGACTGGTATAGTCAGTACAGTCAACCGAGATTAATATGGCTCCAGTCTTCTCTCTTCTCCTCACTGCAGGTCAAACCACTCAACTGCCAGCTCCGTCCATACACACTACATGCTGCCTGTCTGGTTCATCACGCTGTCACAACCTTTTTTCTCCATGTTTCTACTGTCTCCATTATCAATTCACACCAGAGGACTCCTTCCTTTTCTGACCTCCTATAAGGTATCTAAGCCACAGCCACTACACAGCCATCATGATTGATACAAAAAAAAAAACGCTGAGATGAGACTATAACCAACGCCACTGAACAAATACACCTAAGCCAATGCATCCCTCTCACGACCAATGCAGGCTTCCACGCTTCGAAATAATTCTCAAGGAAAATTACTTCTCCGGAAAATAAAATGGCCAACACGCACCTCAAAGGATAACAATTCTAAACATCATTTTAGTTCCCACTATGCATAATATGGGCACCAGGAATATAGTAACGTGAGAATAATCCACAAGGAGCAGTCAGAAAACACACTTCGAAATAACGCCACAGACTGTGAGCTGACTCCACACAGAGAAAACACAAAGGAATGAAGATGAAAGTGTCTAACCCACACATGTCCGGGAGGCCATACCCTCCCTCAATAAAAATATTTCCAAGAGCAGCTAATATTTCCAAATGACATTTTCTTCCAAAGATCCAGGAACGCTCCTTCCGTTCCATACATGGAGGCAGGAAGGAAACATGCCGGTACAGTTCTGTAGTTGATCATTACCTTCATAACACCCCAAGTCTTACCTTTCTGGATACACTGTCCAAAGAATCACATCATTCTACTGGCACAAGTCGGGCCCACCCACGTACAGCAGTCTTATTAATTTTCCAAACAATCTCACAACAAAGACACTCACCATGGAAAGGAAACAAAACTGCATTGTTGCGTTTACCACAGCAGAAGACTTTTCATGGCTCCATCTGCCCGGATCCCTTTGCAGTCAGACAGGACTATAACCCATTCTGATGCCCCAGCCTGAAATGCTTTTCTTTTCAGGAGTGACTCTTCAGATGCAAATGCAGCAGGTCAGACAGAGGGAATTCTTCACTCTGGGGCCAAGTGATTTGGATAAACATCTAAAATGGCTCTGTACTAGCTCTGTCTTTTGTCTATTCCAAATGCCGCTGTCAGGTCTGTGCTGGGACACTGACCAAGTTCTCATGCAGAGAGAACTCCAGAGTGGAAAAACGACGGAAACGTCCTTCCTTGGCCTCCCCAACTTCAGTCCCGCGCACTCATTCTCACCCCTCCCCCTGCAGGAGAAACCCTCCCATCTGCCTCCAAGCCTAATACCTCTCCAGTAACACCTAACAACGTAGCCCTATCCCGGAAGCCACACACCCTAGACCTACCCTTTGACCACCACCCTGGAATGCACTTCTTGACCCTACACATCCCCAAACACAAACCGAAAATTTGTATTGGACCATAGAGGCCTGGTGCCAGACAGCAGACGCCACACCCAGGACACGGACTGCTATCTGAGATGGGACCCTGAATGTATTCCGATAAATAACACGGCAGCCCAGGGGCCCTGCCTCAAACTACAGCAAAAGCTGGACTTGAGATGCCCGATACCGGACACCAGGCCCCGGACCCAGAGCCCTCACACCCAATGTCTCACACCCAGCAGCAGACTGGGGCATGAATATCTTCGCTGAAACTTCTTTACTTATGTAGGAAAGACAGTTAATAGTAAATGACTCACATAACAATGACAATGAGGGCTGGGATGTCTTACTTCCTGGCACTCCAGAGTTGACTGTTGAAGTACATCATAGAAGATGCAAAACACAACAGACAGGCTTCAGTAAAAGGCATTACTTTTGCTTAGAGAAAGTTCTTCCTGCGGTAAGGTATCAGAGAACTGTAAAACTTAGTATTGGCAACTACATTTTAAAGAGAAAAACTCAGACATTGAAAGAATACAGGTTATCTGAAGAACTTCCTTTTCCTTTTAATAAGAGACAATATTTACATACCGTACACTGATTTTAACTCTTCCTACTTTCCTGGAATCACTAAAAGATTTGTGAATGTCTTTGATATGTAGAATGACATCACTATTGTGCTACCTTGTAAGTTTTAATAGGTAAAAATGTTTTTTTTTCTTTTTTTTTCAGAGACAGAGAGAGTGAGTCAGAGAGAGGGATAGATAGGTACAGACAGGAACAAAGGGAGAGATGAGAAGCATCAATCATTAGTTTTTTGTTGCGACACATTAGTTGTTCATCAGTTGCTTTTTTTTTTTTTTACAGAGACAGAGAGAGAGTCAGAGAGAAGGATAGACAGGGACAGACAGACAGGAACGAAGAGATGAGAAGCATCAATCATTAGTTTTTCATTGCGCATTGCGACCCCTTAGTTGTTCATTGATTGCTTTCTCATATGTGCCTTCACCGTGGGCCTTCAGCAGACCGAGTAACCCCTTGCTGGAGTCAGCAACCTTGGGTCCAAGCTGGTGAGCTTTTGCTCAAACCAGATGAGCTCGCGCTCAAGCTGGCAACCTCAGGGTCTTGAACCTGGGTCCTCCGCATCCCAGTCCGACGCTTTATCCACTGCGCCACCACCTGGTAAGGTCATCAGTTACTTTCTCATATGTGCCTTGACCGCAGGCCTTCAGCAGACCGAGTAACTCCTTGCTCGAGCCAGAGACCTTGGGTCCAAGCTGGTGAGCTTTTGCTCAAACGAGATGAGCCTGTGCTCAAGCTGGTGACCTTGGAGACTCAAACCTGGGTCTTCCGCATTCTAGTCCAATGCTCTATCCACTGCACCACCACCTGGTCAGGCTGTAAGAATGTTTTTTTTATAGATCCTATAGACAAATGATACAAGCTTGTTAATGATTGATTACACTGGGAAACAAAATTTTTGTTACATCCAATAAAACACTTGTTCTTACCTAATTTGAGTGTGCTGATCTCAAATCTGCCATTAGCTTTTCTCTGTAAGCTACAGTTTCTTTGCAATTCAAGATTTTAGGTTTTTGAGGAGAGACAAGATGGCGCTGGAGTAGGTGGACGTACCAGCATCTACCTCCCAGAACCAAAGTGGATTACAAACTAATTTTATGAACTATCAGCTGGAAAAACCAACTTTGGACTAAACTAAAAGGACTCTTCAACCAAGGAACGCTGAAGAAGCCACACAAAGACTGGTAGGAAAAGTGGAAATGCGGAGAGGGCTGCCCAGCTTCTCGGAGCGAACAGCAGCACGGAGAGACTCGCATGGCGGGAAGTGAGTTTAGCAGAGGGGAAAGGGTCCTGAGCCCCAGGAACAAAGCCCCAGACTGCAGCCCCAGACCCCAGAAGAGGCGTAAGGACAGTATTTAGCTGGAAACAAGTCAGGATACTGTTTGTGAGAGAGTCTGATTTCTCAGACCCAGGATCCTTCTTAAAGGCACCACGCAGAACATCTCTCTCACAAACACTCACCTGGGGCTCCTGGGGACGGAGGGAGAGGGGAGAGAACCACAGTAACAGGAAGAGAGTGCAATCTAGGAGGCATAGGGAGAAACATCTTGGGAGATAGCCACCCTAACCCCTGGGACGAGTCACTCCCCAAAGCTGAAGTGAATATTTCCCCAGGAAACAGCAATACCAGCAAAGGGAAGCAGGAGAGCAGCCAAACAAGCTCCCCTGCAGCATTCAGAGCAGAGTCGCATAGAAGGAGGGAGCTTTCGGGTCTACAGTAGTGAGTCTTAGGGTCCGAGCTGCAACGCTCCCACCCACGCGGCTGAGGGCGCGCCGGAGGGCGGGCGGCAGCGGGAGACAAAAGCGCGGTTCTGCTGGCAGGGTTGGAAGCCGACTGGCCACCACTGGGCTCAGGTGTGAGCTCAATCTTGCCCGGCTAGGGAGAAGGGGCCGTGCAAAAGCGACCAAGCTCAGCTGCCGGCAGCCTGTAATCCAGCCTCTGGGAGAAGGGCGGGAAACCTGGAAAGGGTAGAAACCATCCCCGGAGCAAGGGCAGAGGAGCACATCCTTGCCCCGCCCATGCAACCCAGGCTTGTGGTCTGACTTGGTAGCCGGCTCCTCCCACGGGGGTGGAGCCAAAAGCCCAGAAGAGGCGGAGTTCCGCTATGGAGCTGAGCTTGGGCACGCAGCCCTGCCTGGTGGTAGAGCCAAGACTAGCAGCTGTTCCTTGAGTGGGATCATCCTGCAAAGGCAGGGCGAAAGCTCGGAAACAGGCGGAGACCCGCAGCTGAGCAAAGGTGCTCGCCAGTGCCCTCAGGACCAAGCATAACGTCACACACGGGGGCGGGGCAAAGGCCAAGGCCACCAACCCTTGTGCACCCGAGCACGTGATCACAGCCACTCCCGTGAAGAGAAAATGCGGAGGCAGAGAAATACAACACAAATAAACCAAGAGAAATCCCCAGAAAAGGACCTAAGTGAATCAGATATAACCAAATTACCAGATGCAGAGTTTAAAATAACGATTGTTAGGATGCTCAAAGATATTAGAACCACCATAGATGGCCATTATGAAAACCTAAATAAAGAGATAACAAATATAAAAAAGGACATTGAAATAATAAAAAAGAATCAGACAGAAATGACAAATACAATATCTGAAATAAAGAATACAATGGAAGGAATTAAAAGCAGGATGGATGAAGCAGAGAATCGAATCAGTGAGTTAGAGGACACAATAAATAAAGGCACGGAAGCAGAGCAGAAAAAAGAAAAGAGACTCAAAAAGTCTGAGGAAACTCTAAGAGAGCTCTGTGACAACATGAAGAGAAATAACATCCGCATCATAGGGGTTCCTGAAGAAGAAGAGAAAGAACAAGGGATAGAGACTTTGTTCAAACATATTATAGCGGAAAACTTCCCCCAATTAAGGCAGGAAAACGTTTCAAATGTTCAGGAAGCACAGAGAACTCCATTAAGGAGAAACCCAAAGAAACCAACACCAAGACACATCATAATTAAATAACCAAAGCTAAATGATAAAGAGAAAATATTAAAAGCTGCGAGAGAAAAAAAGACTATCACCTATAAGGAGCCCCCATAAGGATGACTTCTGACTTCTCAACAGAAACACTTGAGGCCAGAAGGGAATGGCAAGAAATATTCAAAGTAATGCAGAAGAAGAACCTACAACCAAGACTACTTTATCCAGCAAGGCTATCATTTAAAATTGAAGGAGAAATTAAAAGCTTTACAGACAAAAAAAACCTCAAGGATTTCACTGCAACCAAACCAAGGCTGCAAGAAATGCTAAGGGACCTGTTGTAAACAGATCAAAGGAAAAAAATATATAGCAAAAGAGAAAAACAGTTTAAAAAAATGGCAATAAACAATTACATATCAGTAATAACCTTAAATGTTAATGGATTAAATGATCCGATCAAGAGACATAGGGTAGCTGCGTGGATAAGAAAACAGGACCTATACATATGCTGTCTACAAGAGACACACCTTAAATCAAAAGATGCACACACACTGAAGATAAAAGGATAAAAAAAATATTTCACGCAAATGGAAATGAAAAAAAAGCTGAGGTAGCAATACTTATATCAGACAAAATGGACTTTAGAACAAAGACCATAGTTAGAGATAAAGAAGGTCACTACATAATGATAAAGGGAGCAATCCAAAAGGAAGATATAACCATTATAAATATCTACGCACCTAATATAGGAGCACCTAAATATATAAAGCAGACTTTGATAGACTTAAAGGGCGAGATCAACAGCAATACTATAATAGTAGGAGATTTCAATACCCCATTAACATCATTAGATAGATCCTCAAGAAAGAAAATTAACAAAGAAACAGCAGACTTAAAGGACATATTAGATCAACTCGATTTAATAGATATCTTCAGAACCTTTCACCCTAAAAGAGCAGAATATACATTCTTTTCAAGCGCTCATGGTACATTCTCTAGAATAGACCACATGTTAGGGCACAAAAGCAGGCTCAACAAATTTAAGAAGATTGAAATCATATCAAGCACCTTCTCCGATCACAACGGCATGAAACTAGAAATCAACCACAATAGAAAAATTGAAAAACATTCAAACACTTGGAAACTAAATAGCACGTTATTAAACAATGAATGGGTTAACATTGAGATCAAAGAAGAAATAAAAAAATTCCTAGAAACAAACGATAATGAGCATACAGAACTCAAAATTTATGGGACACAGCAAAAGTAGTCCTGAGAGGGAAGTTTATAGCATTACAGGCATACCTCAAGAAGCTAGAAAAAGCTCAAATAAACAACTTAACCCTGCATCTAAAAGAACTAGAAAAAGAACAGCAAGTAAAGCCCAGAGCTAGTAGAAGGAAGGAAATAATAAAGATCAGAGCAGAAATAAATGACATAGAGGCTAAAGAAACAATACAGAGGATCAATGAAACCAGGAGCTGGTTCTTTGAAAAAGTAAACAAGATTGATGAACCTTTAACAAGACTTACCAAGAAAAAAAGAGAGAGGACTCAAATAAATAAAATTAAAAATGAGAGTGGAGAAATAACAACTGACACAACAGAAATACAAAATATTGTAAGAAAATATATGAAGAACTGTACGCCAAAAAACTAGACAACCTAGATGAAATGGACAAATTCCTTGAATCATATAATCTTCCAAAAATCAATCTGGAAGAATCAGAAAACCTAAACAGACCAATTACAACAAATGAGATTGAAACAGCTATCAAAAAACTCCCCAAAAAGAAAAGTCCTGGGCCTGATGGCTTCACAAGTGAATTCTACCAAATATTCAAAGAAGAACTAATTCCTATCCTTCTCAAGCTATTTCAAAAAATTCAAGAGGAAGGAAGACTTCCAAACTCCTTTTATGAGGCGAGCGTAATTCTGATTCCAAAACCAGGCAAAGACAACACAAAAAAAGAAAATTATAGGTCAATATCCCTGATGAACTTAGATGCAAAAATCCTCAACAAAATATTAGCAAACCGGATCCAGCAATATATGGAAAAAATCATACACCATGATCAAGTAGGATTTATTCTTGGGAGGCAAGGCTGGTACAATATTTGCAAATCAATCAATGTGATTCATCACATAAACAAAAGAAAGGAGAAAAACCACATGATAATTTCAATAGATGCAGAAAAGGCATTTGATAAAGTCCAGCACCCATTCATGATCAAAACTCTCAGCAAAGTGGGAATACAGGGAACATACCTCAACATGATAAAGGCCATCTATGAAAAACCCACAGCCAACATCATACTGAATGGGCAAAAATTAAAAGCAATCCCCTTAAGATCAGGAACAAGGCAGGGGTGCCCCCTTTCACCATTCTTATTCAACATAGTTCTGGAAGTCCTCGCCACAGCAATCAGACAAGAAAAAGAAATAAAAGGCATCCAAATTGGAAAAGAAGAAGTAAAACTATCATTATTTGCAGATGACATGATATTGTATATAGAAAACCCTAAAGTCTCAGTCAAAAAACTACTAGACCTGATAAAAGAATTTGGCAAGGTGGCAGGATATAAAATCAATACTCAGAAATCAGAGACATTTTTATACACTAATAATGAACTGTCAAAAAGACAAATCAGGGAATCAATCTCCTTTACCATTGCAACCAAAAAAATAAAGTACCTAGGAATAAATCTAACCAAGGAGATTAAAGACTTGTACTCGGAAAATTATAAAACATTGATAAAAGAAATCAGGGAAGATATGAATAAGTGGAGGCATATACCATGCTCATGGTTAGGAAGAATAAACATCATTAAAATGTCTATATTACCCAAAGCAATTTATAAATTCAATGCAATACCAATGAAAATACCAATGACTTACTTCAGAGACATAGAACACATATTCCAAAAATTTATATGGAACCAAAAAAGAACACGAATAGCCTCAGCAATCCTGAAAAGGAAGAAAAAAGCGGGAGGTATCACACTTCCAGATATCAAGTTATATTATAAGGCCATTGTACTCAAAACAGCATGGTACTGGCATAAGAACAGGCACATAGATCAATGGAACAGAACAGAGAACTCAGAAATAAACCCACAGCTCTATGGACAACTGATATTTGACAAAGGAGGTAAAACAATACAATCGAGTAAAGACAGACTCTTCACCAAATGGTGTTGGGAAAACTGGACAGCTACCTGCAAAAAAATGAAACTAGACCACCAACTTACACCACTGACAAAAATAAACTCAAAATGGACAAAAGACTTGAATGTAAGCCGTGAAACCATAAGCATCTTAGAAGAAAACATAGGCAGTAAGCTCTCTGACATCTCTCGCAGCAATATATTTGCTGATTTGTCTCCACAGGCAAGTGAAATAAAAGACAGGATAAACAAATGGGGCTTTATCAAACTAAAAAGCTTCTGCACAGCTAAAGACAATAAGAACAGAATAAAAAGACAAACTACACAATGGGAGAATATATTTGACATATCGTCTGACAAGGGGTTAATAACCAAAATTTATAAAGAACTTGTAAAGCTCAGCACTAGGAAGACAAACAATCCAATCCAAAAATGGGCAAAAGTAATGAATAGACACTTCTCCAAAGAAGACACACAGATGGCCAATAGGCATAGGAAAAAATGTTCAACATCACTAATGATTAGAGAAATGCAAATTAAAACCACAATGAGATATCACCTCACACCAGTCAGAATGGCGCTCATCAATAAAACAACACAGAATAATTGCTGGCGAGGATGTGGATAAAAGGGAACCCTCCTGCACTGCTGGTGGGAATGCAGACTGGTGCAGCCACTGTGGAAAACAGTATGGAGATTCCTCAAGAAATTAAAAATTGAACTGCCTTTTGACCCAGCTATACCACTGTTAGGAATATACCCCAAGAACACCATAGCACTGTTTGAAAAGAAGAAATGCACCCCCATGTTTATGGCAGCATTGTTCACAATAGCAAAGATTTGGAAACAGCCCAAGTGTCCATCAGAGGACGAGTGGATTAAAAAGCTTTGGTATATATATACTATGGAATACTATTCAGCCATAAGAAATGATGACATAGGATCTTTTACAACAACATGGATAGGCCTTGATAACATTATACTGAGTGAAAAAAGTAAATCAGAAAAAACTAAGAACTATATGTTTCCATACATAGGTGGGACATAAAAATGGGACTCAGAGACATGAACAACAGTGTTGGGGTTACAGAGTGGGGGGGAGGAGAGGGTGCGGGTTGGGGGAGGGGAGGGGCACAAAGATCATAGCTTTTCAGCATTTGCCATATTCCCCCCTTAATCTATAGACAGACAGCAAATATTTCCATATGGTGTTCCCACTATAAAGACTGCTGTCTTAGGGGCAAATGCTGATAAACTATTTCAGCAGTTCCTCCTTCTTCAAAGACTTATATGTAAACATAGAGCTCCATGTTTCATAGGACATACTCAAGCTCACTCCATGCTCCCTGGAGCTTTAGCACAAGGGAATGCCCCCCCTCCCTTTTTTTTTTTTTTAGTATTTTTTCTTTTATTTATTTATTTTTGTATATTTCTGAGGATGGGGATGGGGAGGCAGTCAGACAGACTCCTGCATGCGCCTGACTGGGATCCACCTGGCATGCCTACCGGGCAGAATGCTCTGCACATCTGGGATGTTGCTCTTTTACAACCGGAGCCATTCTAGCGACTGGGGCGAAGGCCATGGGGCCATCCTTAGTGCCCAGGGTGGATTTGCTCCGGTGGAGCCTTGGCTGCGGGCAGGAGGAGAGAAACAAAGAGGAAGGAGAAAGGGAGGAGTGGAGAGGTAGATGGGCGCTTCTCCTGTGTACTCTGGCCGGGAGTCGAACCCAGGAATCCTGCACACCAGGCCAATGACTCCGACGGGTCTACCATATCATGCTTTTTACTTAAAAAAAAAATTACATTTCTTTTGAATGCTGATGAACAGGAGACACCAAATCTTTTTCGCCTGCAAACTACTACCTTCTTTATTAGATCTAGCTAATAACACTGTTCTGTCTTTTTTCCAAATAGCTCCAGATATATGGAAGATTTATATAGGTGGATGGGGATCCTCAAACCCCTCAGCGAGATCTTCTGAGAATGGCTTTTAAGATACCTAGAGGCAGAAAAAGCCCAATAGAGATCAGGGGAACTACCAGCTTTTAGGATACACCCTTAAAGGCTCCAACACCCCAAAGGGGTCTCATAGGATGCCATCTGGGTCCTGCTTCAATAGTGAAAAGGAAGGTCATTGAGCTAAAGCCTGCCAGGCTTACACGCCTCTGCTGTGAGGAAACAGGGACACTGGAAGGTGGGCTTCCCCCTCGCTCCTCTAAGGGAGGGTTCAGTCTCTTCCAGCCCTGCTCCAGCCACCTATGACCTAACCTTGCCCAGAAAGCTGGGGTTTGCCACTGAAGGCTGAAGGTGCCCAGGGCCATCGGCCCCATCTACGCCACTGTGGACGAACCTAGAGTATTTCTTCCAAGAAGCAGGTAAACTGATCTCATTCGCACAAGGGCCGCTTAACTATGTTTTGCCTGAATAGTCAGGTTTTTTATTCTTCCCTCAAAGATCTCTGTTGTGGGTGTTGATAGTCCTATTTTCTGCTGCTTTGCTTAATATATAGTGTTTCCTTTATCCCTCCTACCTCAATGCCCCACTCATATTTCAGGCTGGGACCTACTCCTAATTTAGAGCTCTCTTTCCTCCTTTTGCCAACTTGTATTATGAATTTACCTTTGCCACCCAGCTTAGTGTATCCCAAGGTTCTCTTTACCAGGCCACAGTCACAGAGCTCCAGGGAAAAGCAACCTGGTCTCAACTCTCCAGGCAGAGGAGAACAAAAGCTCCATATCCACACATGCTGCAAATGGCTTTTTCCAGTCTACCTGAATCATTACCAGCTAGAAGCAGCGGTCATTGGGACTTGGACATGAGCTTCAAAGTATAGAATGGTGACAATTCCAGTGCCATGCGGACTTTTCCTGTGGGGAACTTTCCTAGACTCCTGCTCCCTGTGAAAGCTCCAAACAGACTGAACTGTGGTTGGGTTGCATTTTTCAGGGATTTGGCATGGTGATGGGGCCAACTTGGACTTGGGGAACATGTTAAGGACACTACTCTTTTAGGGATTCTTGCTGTATTAGCCAAGAGTTTGCTTAAAGGCCTTTAATCACTGTAAAAAAAATAGAGGACTGGATGAGGAAGATGGGGCACATATACACCATGGTATATAATTCAGCTAGGAGAAATGGTGACATTGGATCACTTATAGAGGAATGGTGGAGTCTTGGTAGCATTGTGCGGGGTGAAATAAGTGAATCAGAAAAAAACAGGAACTGCAGGATTCCATACATTGGTGGGACATAGAAGCGAGACTAAGAGGCAGGGACAGGAGTGTGGTGGCATGGGGGGTGGGGGGAGGGAAGGAGTGAGAGGGGGAGGAGGAGTGGTACAGAGAGAACTGGATGGAGGGTGGCGGAGGATGATCTCTCTTCGGGTGATGGGTATGCAACAGAACTAAATGACAAGATAACCTGGAAATGTTTTCTTTGAATGTATGTACCCTGATTTATTGATGTCACCCCATTAAAATAAAAATTTATTTATAAAAAAAAAGATTTTAGGTTTTTATCTTCTTGTAAAATTTTCAACATTTAGTTTTACATAATGAAGTAGAATGTCCTCTTGGACATCATCTTTGTGAAAATATAATAATTTATATAATACAGTAAATACACTAATACACAAAAAACATGATTGCATCAGAATTTGTCTACAATTTTGAAATAGAACATATTAAAACACTTATTTTAATCATAAAATTTGTGCAAAACTTATTTGAATTCTATTCTGGCAAAGGTTTGCATATGTAGCTCTTGCATTTGTGTACTTGTTGAGGACAATCTCATTTGATGCTCCAGAAGTAGTCTGATCATAACTAGCAGCTCCAAGATTTTCAGAAAACTTATCAAGGTGACTGTTCAGGAAGTAAATCTTAATGCTTGTTATAGCCAATGTTGCAGAAATCCAACAACATCCTTTGAACCAGAAGTTCATAGTGTCCTCCTTTTTTGTTTCTAAGGAAGTTCTTTGTAATTGCCACAAAAGTCTGCCATGCTGCTTTCTCCTCCTTATTCATCTTCCTGGCAAATTCTTTGTCATGTATAAAGGTTTGAATTTGAGGTTCATAGAATACACCTGCTTTTATCTTCTCAAAAAACAAGGCAGAAAAAGCAGAAATAATATGTTGAAAGCATTCACTTTTTCTATTCAAAGCCTAAAAAATCTGCTTCATTGAGCCAAGTTTGATGTGAAGTTGTGGGAAAATAATCCTGTCTCAATTAACTAGAGGTTCATTCACAATATTTTGCATCCCTACTTCCAGAGCTTCAAGTTTCGGCCACTCACTCTGTGTTCAGTGTTTCTCCCGAGCTTGGCTGTCCCACAAACACAGAAAGAAAGAATACTTTGTGAATCTTCTCTGTTGTCTTAGCAGGAAATGTACCATTTTAAGATCCACACAAATGATCCAGCTATGCTCCTCATACTCCAGAAAGTCAAGGACAATTTTTATGTCATTATAATCTTCTCGCAGATGAGTTGAATAACCAATTGGAACCTCTGCATAATCATTACTGTTGTGTAGGAGAACACATTTCAGATTCGTTTAGAGCTGTCAAGAAATAGTCACCATTCTGTTGGATTGTAAGTGATAAAACCAAGCTAGCTGAAAAGACTACTGATATCATGACAGTAAACAAAATGTTTGTCTTCGGAAAAAAAGTTTACAAAAACTTGTTCACATTTCCTGAAATGGGATACTTTAGCGGACCAGTAAAGTACATTCTTTTCTTGAAGACTGGAGGTTAATAACTCAGCTGCTTTCTTTGATAGGCCCAAATCTCTTACTAAGTCATTTAATTTGGGTTGGCTAAACTGCTGAATGGTTAATGACTGCCTGGCATCAGAAGAAGACCCTTCAGATTCTACAACCATTTCCTCATGCATCTTATCAAAATACACTTGACCACCATGTTCACTTTCTTCATTCTTAGAAGAAATATAACCATTGAAAATTGAAAGTGGGAGTGTCTCAGAGTGTGGGATAAGTCATATTGTTGAAGGAATATTAGGATATGCTATCATATGCCTTTTTTTCTTGCCGATGTCCTTTTTTATGGATCAGACAGAAATAACAGTTACTGTTGTGGTCCTTAGGTTCACGCCAAACCATGGGAATACCAAAAGGCATTCCTCTGCATTTTTCTTTTGTCCAATCATGAAGCATTTCCTCACAATTATGACACACCAATAGAGGAGCCCAATTCTTGTCTTGATCTCCAAGGGGAACTTGAAAATAGGTTATATATGCACATGTCACTAATGATGAAATATTGAGCGTTTGACATTGAAGTGTGTAACAGCCACATATATAACAGAAGGTGTCAGAACTATTCTTACATTTATGCCTACTCAAAGAAGCCATGATTCAGTCTTAAAACAAAATAAGAGGGTGTTTTTATCAGATAATAATTTTTTACATTTAAAAACAACTACAATTATGTAAAAGTGATGTTTGTAAAACATTAATTGCCTTTTGGTTATGTTCAATCAAGAGTCATTGCTCTTTAACTCCAATTTAAATACCAATGCATTGCATTAATTCTAACAAAAAGAAATTAAAATTGCATAAAAACTGGAGTGTGTACGAGAAAACGGATTTCAGATTTGGAATCAGCAATGCAGAAATATATAGAAAAAGTTCTAAAACCTCATGCAACAGAAAATGAAAAAAAAATTGTTCCCCGGTGTTATTGTGTTATGTTTCCCCTTCCTTCCCCCCCCCCTCCAACCTGTATGTGATCAAGTGTATATAACTAGCCTCAGAGCTATATTCGGGACTACACGATTTGGGTCAGCTATACCCCATGTAGGTCATATGCAGCCGGCTTATTAATAAATCTCCTTCTAAAAGATTTTCTGTATCCTGCCTTGATGTCTCTACATAACCCGTGGAATTAAGGTACACTACTTTACAACATTCCCTCTGAAAGAACTACCCCGTATGAGCTGTCGTGGGTTAAAACATCAGATTTACAGCGACCTGGATCCACTTTACTTTCTCAAACTTCTCGGTTTCAGTTACTATCCACAGTTCTGTTTGAGATCATATCAGGAGGGCATGGCCTGCTCTTGGGTGGGTGTGGGGGAGGGATGGGGAACACCAGTGTCTTGTCCTGGGGCTTGGGAGCCTTGCAGTAGTGTGTGGCCCACTCTCAGGTGAGTGTATGTGGCAGGGGTGCAGAAAGTACCAGTGTCCTGTCCTGGGGGGTGGAAGCATCATAGGAAGTCAAGATCCAATCTCAGGTGGATGGGGGGGGGGAGCAGCAGTGTCCTGTCCTAGGGCGTCAGAATGTTTTAGGAGGGTGCATCTGATCTCGGTGGGTGTGAATAGGGGAGGGGGGAGCACCAACAAATTTCCTGTCCTGGGGGTTGGAGCAACCAAAGAAAATGTAGCCCACTCTCGGTGAGTGTGGGAGATGTGCATCATTGTACTGTCCTGATGGGTTGGAGTGTCCAGGAGGGCTGGCTGCTCCCAGAGGTGTATGGAGAAGCAGGGAACACTGGTGTCCTGTCCTGGAGGGTATGAGCTTTCCCGGAGGGCATGGCACGCTCTCAAGTATGTGTGTAGGGGTGGTGGAAAGGCCCAGTGTCCTGTCCTAGGGGTTGGGAGCCTCCCTGGAGGGCATGCCCTGCTTCAGTGAAAGTGATGAGGGGAGCACCAGTGTTCTCTCCTGGGGCCTGGGAGCCTCCCAGGAGGGTGTGGCCAGCTTTCATTGGATGTGTTAGATAGGAGCACCACTGTACTGTTGTGGGGGCTCTGAGGGTTACAGGAGGGTATGGCCCACTCTCATGGGTGTGTTGGGGGGAGCACCACTGTGTTCTTCTGAATAAGTCAGGCATCCCAGGAGGGCGTGGCCTGCTGTTGGTGTGTGTGGGAAGGGCGGGGAGCACCAGTGTTTTGTCCTGGGGGTGAGAGCTTTTTTGTCAGGCATGGCCCGCTCTTGGGTGTGTGGGTGTGGGGACAAGGAGCAGCAGTTTCCTGTCCTGGGGAATGGGAGCATCATAGGAGGCATTACTTGCTATTGGATGGGTGTAGAGGAGGTGAGGAGCACCAGTTTTTAGGGGTCAGAATGTACAAGGAGGGTAGGCCTGCTCTTGGTGGAAGTGTGGATGGGGGCGGGGAGTACCAGTTTTTTGTCCTGGGTGGTGGGAGCATCCCAAGAGGGCACAGTCCACTCTCGGACTGTAGGGAAGTGGGGAGTACCACTGTTTTGTCCTGGAAGGTTGAAGTGTCACAAAAAAGCACAGACCACTCTAGGTGGTTGTGTGTAGGGGTGCGAGGAGAACTGGTGTCCTGTCCTGGGGGGTCGGTGCATCCCAGCAGGGCATGGTACACTCTCCTGTGGGTGTGTATTTGGGGGGGCAGGGAGCACCAGTGTCCTGTCCTGAGGGTGGGAGCATTCCAGGAGTGCATAGGCCGCTCTCAGGTGGGTGGTGGAAGGGGCTGTGAGCACCAGTGTCCTGTCCTGGGGGTGGGAGCATTCCAGGAGGGCAGAGGCCACTCTCAGGTGGGTGGTGGAGGGGGCTGTGAGCACCAGTGTCCTGTCCTGGTGGCTTGGAGCCTTCCAGGTGGGTGCTGCCCACTCTCAGGAATGTGTGTGAGGGAGGGGCGGGAGTACAAGTATCCTCTCCTGGGTGGTGGGAGTGTCCCAGTAGGGCAAGGCCCACTCTTGGTGGGTGTGAGTGGGGGCAGGGAGCACCAGTATTCTGTCCTAGAGGGTCAGAGTGTTTCAGGAGGGCATGTCTCAATCTTGAGTGTGTGTGTGTGGGGGGTGGGAGCACCAGTGTCCTGTCTTGGAAGGTGGAAACATCCTAAAAAAGCATGGCCAACTATCTGTGGGTGTGTTCGATGGTAGCACCAGTATCTTGTCCTGTGGGGTCCATGCATGCCAGGAGGAAATGGCCTTCTCTATGTGGGTATGGGGAGGGGGGATGAAGAGCACCAGTGTCCTGTCCTAGGGGGTGGAAGCATCCTTGCAAAGTGTGGCCCACTCTCAGGTGCCTGTGTTTGTGAGGGAAGGCAAGGAGCAGCAGTCTTGTCCTGGGGGGTAGGAGTGTCCCAGGAGCAAATGGTTTTCCTCTTAAGTCACAGACTTTGGCTTGGTGAGTTTTGTTTTTTATCTTTATCCCATATAATTTTTTATAACAAATTTTCTCATCAGCAGATGGCAAAAACACTGAAGAGTAAAATGTACCTGCCTTCTTAATGCTATTTTTTGGCATTAGGTGCCATATAAATCTAGGTTAAGCATTTTTACAAGTTTCAGTGTTTCAATGGTTTGGACATACACTGTTTTTAAAAAAGAATTAAATGAAGAAAAGATAGAAAAAATAAGGAAGGAGAGATTAAAGAAAGTAAAGAATGAGGAAAAAATAGTTGTTGCTTTCCTACCTTTCATTCACAAGTGGTCCTATTTAATAATCTTATTTATGGCATTGAAACATATGTTACAAACTTTTTTTTATAAAAAGAGACGAAATAAAAAAGCACCTTAAGGCCTTGCTGCATAGCTCATTTGGTTATAGCATCATTCTAAAGCACAGAGGTAGTCAATTTTATCCTGGATCAAGGAACATATAAGAACAAATTGATATTTCTATTTCTCTCATTCTTCTCTCTCATAACATCAATATTTTAAAAAATTATTTCAGAAAGCACCTTAACATTTTATATCAACTATGGTTAAACATTATAATTATTTTTACCTATATTATGATTGGCATGACATTTTCTATTTTATATGAAGAAAAATACATCCTCACTGCTTTCTTTTTGTACCTGCATACAATTTTTCTATTGCCCAGCTCATGTATGCCTTAGATACATTTATTTATATTCAGGTAGAGGGGTTGGTAAATGGAAAATTTATGCATGTTATGAGATTTTGATGTTTGTTGTTTTCATCAGTGGAAAACTTGTGGAGAAGAAGATTCTAATGGAGCATAACAATAACATTAAAGAACTGAGCTCTGTGTCTACAGTTTAAAATTGTGAATCTTTGTTGGCCTAAAGTGCTTGAGTTCCAGGACAGTAAAAGTTTTGAATTACTGAAGTGAGAAATTTATAATCCTCTTAAGGGAGAGATAGGACAGTTTAGTCACTATCATTATCATAATAGTGTGCATGTTAAAGATGCATCTATAGAAGAGTACACAGTGTGTATATTAGTGTAAAATACATGTACTGAACAACTAACGTTCTTCCTGGTGTGGGCCATAGGTCATAAAATTTATTACAGGGACTTAATTTTTTGGCACCTTTGACAAGTGAGTTAATGAGCTTCATTCCCTATAATTAAAAACACATAAAATTCAAAATGCTATCTTGTATCTTAAGAATAATGATGAAAGTTAAAAATTAGTATTTTAATCTTCATTGATAGTCTTACTACTAAAAAGTCACTGACCAGTTATGTCTCAATGATAGATAAATATTTGATCTAATATTATTTAGTCTTTTAATTAAAAAACAAATAAATATTTCTGATATTCAACTTTCAGATGATGGATGAGTATTCCTCAATCATGGATGAATAGAGTGCCCCATTTCTGATGATGATTGTTGGCAAGTAGACTAAGATAAGATGCAAATTTAGCATAGTTATATTTTCCTGTGATGCTTTGCTTGTTTGGAAAGTGAACTACTACTTCACCTTTTTTTTGTGTGTGACAGAGACAGAGAAAGAGAGACAGAGAGAGGGACAGATAGGAATAGACAGACAGGAAGGGAGAGAGTTGAGAAGCATCAATTATTCATTGCAGCATCTGAGCTGTTCATTGATTGTTTTTTCATATGTGCCTTGATGGGGAGGAGGAATTACAACAGAGAGAATGATCCCATGCTGTAACCATCAAACTTGGGCTCAAGTTGACAACCTTGGGCTTCAAGCCAGAGATTTCTGGGCTCAAGCCAGTAATGATAGGGTCATGTGTATGATCCCAAAGTCAAGCCAGCGACCCCACACTCAAGCTGGTGAGCCCGTGTTCAATTCAGATAAGCTCATGCTCAAGACAGATAAGCCTGTGCTAAAGCAGGGGAACTTGAGTTTAAAACCAGAATCCTCTGCATCCCAGTTTGACACTATCCACTGTCCCACTGCCTAGTCAGGCTCTAAATGTCTTCATACTGACAATAGTTATATAGCAAGTACCCAGTTGTAGTCAAATTATGCTATAAAGATGTTTCTTATATTTCCTTTATTGCATCCAGCCTGAGGTAAAATGCCATCTTTTTGCTAGGTATATAATTTATTATATCAGTAAATTTAAAGAGAAGAGAGTATTTCTTTATACACTGTAACTAATATACATATCCATTTCCACTCTTTTATGACTTTATAATGAAATCAGTAACTGATCTATAAAGATGGGTTGGGAATAATAAGCATAATCTATTTTTCATCACAGTGAATTTCTCAAAAGACCTATTCCACCAAGTACAAAAGTATTTTGTACTATTCCACCAAAGCTACCCAGAATACATAGAAAGTTGTTATCTTACATGATAAATAAAATTGTAACTGATTCTGAAAGGAAAAAACTGTATACTTTCCTTGAATATAATACAACTAAAATTTAATTTAATATGACAAAGAGAAACCAAGAAAGAGAAAAGGTCAAATACTATATATTTTTAAAAATGTTTCTTTCTTACTAACTTTGGGGTTATAAATGGAATTTAAAAACAAATACCATTAGAGAAAATTTAGAAAAAATTAGAAAAAAGTATTAATTATATAAAATATGAGCAAACATTTACTTAGAGGAAAATTCTTTGATTCTTGTTATAAAAAATTGAAAATTAATTAAAAATAAATTGAGTCTTAAAAGGTGCAAGAATAAAATCAAAAGATGTTACTGATAAAACACTTAAAGCAAAAATTAATGAATTCAAAAGCTAAAAATAATTGCAATTATAAAATGAAAGATAAAGTTCAATTGTAGAGATGAATACAATAACTTGGTGTGAAGTGACATGGATTTTTTCTAATCCATGTTAAACAGAGACAGAGAGTGATTTCTTAATTCAAAAGACATGTTTTATTTAATATTCAGCAAATATACTTTAACGTTTTCAAGACTTCCAGCTATTGTCTCAATTGCAGGTTAAATTTCAGTTTGTAAGGTTAAGTTTGACATGCCACTGAGATGTCTCTTTTGTAGAGACTTTGGAGTAAATACAGGGAAATCTTAAATTGAATACTTCTTACTAAAAGTTCAAGCCTATGCAAAAATATTATCTATTATGATTATAGTTAACTTTTACCTATTACTTCTGAAAAATGCATTTATATGTGGCCATTTCTGCTGATGCTTAATGATGATTATGATAATTAAATCATAAATAAGTTAGTTATACAATTATATTATATAATATGAATAACAGCTAAATTGTCATTTTGTAAGTAAATAAAAACAACACCATTAACTTGGTAAAACTATTATGTTTAAATAAGTTAATACTTACACCACTTAAAATAATAATCTTTATCATTACCATATTTCTTACTTTTAAAATTACTTTTAAAATACTGCTCTAAAAAAGAAATTGTTAATTTGGTCCAGGCTTTTAAAATAAACTACTATGTGAAAAACCAACTCTGGACTACAAGAACAACTCTCAAAAACCAAGGAGCAAAGAAATAGCCACACCGAGCCTGATAGGGAGCACCAAGGAGCAGTGGGTCTCCCCTGCTTACAGGAACAAAGGGGGGGGGGTGAGGCTGAGAGCCCATAGCTGGGGAAGGGGTTAAACCTTCCACACAATCCAAGACTAAGTGGTTCCAGGTGACCCATCTCCAGACATCTCTCCAACTTCAATCAGCAAAACAAGACACAGCTGAAAGCAAGAAGTGGGGAGGAGGGGCAGTAATTCAGGTCTCCATGGAGATTTGAGATACACCTCCCCTACTGAAGCTGACAAACACCACTCCCCTTGAGAGAGTAACTGGCAGATAGGGCTTTCAGAGTCTCAGGTTACAACCACTGCATTCCTGGATACAGTTTCAAATAAGTGCCTGCTGAGATCAGTAAACTAGACTACCACCATGCTAAGAAAACTGAGAAGAAAAAAAAACAAATCAAGACTTCAAAGCAGCTCCACTAGAAAAGCCAAATCCAACAGTGGATTACAAATAACAGCAGATGCCAACACAAGAAGGCCTATAAATAACCCATCTAAAAATTGGAGGCAGACAACACCAAGCCTAGACTCAACCAGATCTACAAACAACAAACACACAGACATAATGAGAAGACAGAGAAGTGCAATCAAAATGAAACCACAAAAGAAAACTCCAAGAAATGAACTGAGTGATATAAAAATAACCAAACTTCCAAATGCAGAGTTTAAAACAATGATTGTTAGGATGCTTAGGGATCTTAGAACAACAATGGATGGTCATTATAAACACCTAAAGAAAGAAATAGCAAGTATAACAAAAAACATTTAAATATTAAAAAAAAATCAGTTGGAGATGACAAATACAATATCAGAAATAAAGACCACAATAGAAGGAATTAAAAATAGGAAGGATGAAGCTGAGGATCAAATCAGTGAGATGGAGGACAAGTTGAACGAAGGCATGTAAGCAGAGCAGAAAAAAGAAAAGAGACTCAAAAAGTCTGAGGAAACTCTAAGAGAGCTCTGTGACAATATGAAGAGAAAAAATATCCACATCATAGAAGTTCCTGAAGAAGAAGAGAAAGAATAAGGGATAGACACTTTGTTCAATCAAGCCATAGCTGAAAACTTCCCTAAATTAATGCAGAAAAAGCTCTCACAAGTTCAAGAAGAAAAGGGAACTCCATTAAAGAGAAACCCAAAGAAATCTATACCAAGACACATCATAATTAAAATGCCAAAGCTAACTGATAAAGAGAAAATATTAAAAGTTGCTAGAGAAAAAAAGGCTACCACCAACAAAGAAGCCCCCATAAAAATGACATATGACTTCTCAACAGAAACACTTAAAGCCAGAAAAGAATGTCAAGAAATATTCAAAGTAATGCAGAACAAGACTACTTTATCTAGAAAGGCTATCATTTAAAATTGAAGAAGAAATAAAAAGCTTCCCAGACAAAAAAACAAACAAACAAACACAAAACAACAACAACAACTTAAGGAATTTATTACAACAAAACCAATACTGAAGAAAATGTTAAGGGGCCTGTTGTAAACAGATCAAAGTGAGAAAAGAATACAGCAAAAAAAAAAAAAAAGCTTTAAAGAATAAAATGGCAATAAACAACTACGTAACAATAATAACCTTAAACGTAAATAGATTAAATAATCCAATCTAAAGACATAACATAGATGAATGGATAGAAAAACAGTACCTATACATATGCTGTCTACAAGAGACACACCTTAAAACAAAAGTTGCAGTGTGAGCCTGACCTGTGGTGGCGCAGTGGATAAAGCATCGACCTGGAAATGCTGAGGTTGCCGGTTCAAAACCCTGGGCTTGCCTGGTCAAGGCACATATGGGAGTTGATGCTTCCAGCTCCTCCCCCTTCTCTCTCTCTGTTTCTTTCTCTCCCTCTCTCTCTCTCTCCTCTCTAAAAATGAATAATAAATAAAATTAAAAAAAAAAAACAAAAAAAACAAAAGTTGCACATAGATTGAAAGTAAAAGGATGGGCCTGACCTGTGGTGGCGCAGTGGATAAAGCGTTGACCTGGAAATGCTGAGGTCACCGGTTCGAAACTCTGGGCTTGCCTGGTCAAGGCACATATGGGAGTTGATGCTTCCAGCTCCTCCCCCCTTCTCTCTCTCTGTCTCTCTCTCCTCTCTCTCTCTCTCTCTCTCTCTCTCTCCCTCTCCCTCTCCTCTCTAAAAATGAATAAATAAAATAAAAAAAGGATAAAAAAAAAAGAAAGTAAAAGGATGGAAAAAATTTTTCATACAAATGGAATTGAAAACAAAAGCTAGGGTAGCAATACTTATATCAGACAAAATGGACTTTAAAACAAAGGCTACCATAAAAGATAAAGAAGGCTACTACATAATGATAAAGGGAGCAATCCAACAGAAAGATAAAACCATTATAAATATCTATGCACCTAATGTAGGAGCACCTAAATATATAAAGCAGAATTTGATGGATATTAAGGGTGAGGTGAACAGCAATACTATAATAGTAGGGGATTTCAATACCCAATAACATTAATAAATAGATTCTCAAGAAAGAAAATTAACAAAGAAACAGCAGACTTAAAGGACACACTAGTTCAACTAGATTTAATAGATACCTTCAGAACACCCTAGAGCATCAGAATATACATTCTTTTCAAACACTCATGGTACACTCTCTAGGATAGACCATATGTTAGGGCACAAAAACAGTCTCAACAAATTGAAGAAGATTGAAATTATATCAAGCATTTTCTCTGATCACCATAGCATAAAACTAGATCAATCAGAACAGAAAAACTCAAAAATTCTCAAACACATTGAAACTAATTAGCAGATTGTTAAATAACAAATAAATTAAAAATAAGATCAAAGAAAAAATTTAAAAATTCTAGAAACGAATGATAATGAGCATAAAAAAATTCAAAATGTATGGGACACAGCAAAAGCAGTACAGAGAGGAAAGTACATGGCACTATAGGCATACTTTAAGAATCTAGAAAAAGCTCAAACAAACAACTTAACCCTGCATCTAAAAGAACTAGAAAAAGAACAGCAAGTAAAGCCCAGAGCTAGTAGAAGGAAGGAAATAATAAAGATCAGGGTGGATATAAATGATTTAGAGGCAAAAGAAACAATACAGAGGATCAACAAAACCAGGAGCTGGTTCCTTGAAAAGATAAACAAGAACGATGAACCTTTAACTAGACTCACCAAGAAAAAAGAGAGAGAACTCAAATAAATTAAATTAAAAATGAGAGTAGAAAAATAACAATTGACACAACAGAAATACAAAATATAGTAAAAAAAAAATACTATGAAGAATTGTATGCCAAAAAATTAAACAACCTGGGTGAAATGGACAAATTTCTTGAAACATATAATTTTTCTAAAATCAATCTGTAATAATCAGAAAACCTAAACAGATCAATTACAACAAATGAGATCGAAACAGTTATCAAAAAACTCCCAACAAAGAAAAGTCCTGGGCCTGATGGCTTCACAAGTGAATTCTACCAAATACTCAAAGAAAAAGTAACTCCTATCCTTCTCATGCTATTTCAAAAAAATTTAACAGGACGGAAGACTTCCAAATTCCTTTTATGAGGTGAGCAAAATTCTGATTCCAAAAGCATGCAAAGACAAAACAAAGAATAAAAATTATAGGCCAATATCCCTGATGAATATAGATGCTAAAATCCTCAACAAAATATTAGCAAACCGGATCCAACAATATATGAAAAAAATCATACACCATGATCAAGTGGGATTTATTCTGGGGAGGAAAGGCTAGTACAGTATTTGTAAATCAATCAATGTGATTCATTATATAAATAAAAGGAAGGAGAAAAACCACATGATAATTTCAATAGATGCAAAAAAAGCATTTGATAAAACCCAGCACCCGTTCATGATCAAAACTCTCAGCCAAGTGGGAATACAGGGAGCATACCTCAACATGATAAAAGCCATCTATGACAAACCCACAGACAACATCATACTCAATGTGAAAAAATTAAAAGCAATCCCCTTAAGATCAGGAACAAAGCAGGAGTGTCCTCTTTCACCACTCTTATTCAACATAGTCCTGGTAGTCCTACCCACCGCAATCAGAAAAGAAGAAGAAATAAAAGGCATTCAAGTTTGAAAAGAACAAGTAAAACTATCATTATTTGCAGATGATATGATATTATATATAGAAAACCCTAAAGTCTCAGTCAAAAACCTAATGGACCTGATAAATAAATTCAGCCAAGTGGTAGGATATAAAATTAATACTCAGAAATCAGAGGCATTTTTATACACCAACAATGAACAGTCAGAAAGAAAAATTAAGGAAACAATCCCCTTCACTATTAAAACCAAAATAATAAAGTACCTAAGAGTAAACTTAACCAAGGAGACTAAAGACTTGTATGCGGAAAATTATAAAACATTGATAAAAGAAATCAAGGAAGATACAAAAAAATGGAAGCATATACCGTGCTCATGTTTAGGAAGAATAAACATCATTAAAATGTCTATACTACCCAAAGCAATTTAAAAATTCAATGCAATACCAATTAAAATACTAATGACATACGTTAAAAATATAGATCACATATTCCAAAAATTTATATGGAACCAAAAAAGAACACAAACAGCCTCAGCAATCTTAAAAAAAAAGAATAAAGTGGGAGGTATCACACTTTCTGATATCAAGTTATACTACAAGGCCATTGAACTCAAAACAACCTGGTATTGGCATAAGAACAGGCATATCAATCAATGGAACAGAACAGAGAACCCAGAAATAAACCCACAGCTCTATGGACAACTGATATTTGACAAAGGAGGTAAGGAAATACAATGGAGTAAAGATAGCCTCTTTAATAAATGGTGTTGGAAAAATTGGACAACTACCTGCAAAAAAATGAAACTAGAACACCAACTTATACCATTCACAAAAATAAACTCAAAATGGATAAAAAACTTAAAGGTAAGCCATGAAATCATAAGCATCTTAGAAGAAAACATAGGCAGTAAGCTCTCTGACTTCTCTCACAGCAACATATTTGCTGATTTATCTCCATGGGCAAGTGACAAAAAAGACTAGATAAACAAATGGGAGTATATCAAAATAAAAAGCTTTAGCACAGCTAAAGACAATAAGAACAGAATAAAAAGACAAACTACACAATGGGAGAACATATTTGACAATATATCTGATAAGAGGTGAATAACCAAAATTTATAAAAAACTTGTAAATCTCAACACCAGGAAGATAAACAATCCAATCAAAAAATCGGCAAAAGAAATGAATAGAACTTTTCCAAAGAGGACATACAGATGGCCAATAGGCATATGAAAAAATGCTCAACATCACTAATCATTAGAGAAATGCAAATTAAAACCACAATGAGATATCAGCTCACACCAGTCAGAATGGCGATCATCAACAAAACACAGAATAAGTTCTGGCGAGGATGTGGAGAAAAGGGAACTCTCCTGCACTGCTGGTGGGAATGCAGACTGGTACAGCCACTGTGGAAAACAGTATGGAGATTCCTCAAAAAAATGAAAATTGAACTGCCTTTTGATCCAGCTATCCCACTTTTAGGAATATACCCTAAGAACACCATAGAACTGTTTAAAAAGAGAAATGCACCCTTATGTTTATGGCAGCATAACATGGATTTTATCAAATGCTTTTTCTGCATCTATTGAAATTCTCATGTGGTTTTTCTCCTTTCTTTTATGTGATGAATCACGTTCAATGTTTTGCAAATATTGTACCAGACTGCCTTCCCAGAATAAATCACTTGATCATGATGTGTGATTTTTTTCATGTATTGTTGAATCTGGTTTGCTAATATTTTGTTGAAAATGTTAGCATTTAAGTTTATCAGGGTTATTGGTCTAGAGTTTTCTTTTTTTTGTAGTGTCTTTGTCCGGCTTTGGAATGAGAATTATGCTAGCTTCATTAAAGGAGCTTGGAACTCTGTCCTCCTCTTGAATTTCTGAAATAGCATGAGAAGGATAGGAGTTATTTCTTCTTTAATATTTGACAAGATTCACCTATGAAGTCATCTGGCCCAAGACTTCTGTTTGTTGGGAGTTTTTTGATAACTGTTTCAATCTCATTTGAAGTAATTGGTCTATTTAGGTACCCTTATTCTTCCAGATTGATTTTTGAAAGATTATATTTTTTGAGAAACTTGTCCATTTTGCCTAGGTTGTCTCATTTTTTTGGCATACAGTTCTTCACAGTATTTTTTTACAATCCTTTGTATTTTTGCTATGTCATTTGTTACTTCTCGTCTCTCAATTCTAACTCTATTTATTTGAGTCCATTCTCTCTCTCTCTCTCTCTCTCTCTCTTTAATAATGCTATATAGCTCTTCGATTTTTTAATGAGTGTCTGGCTATCTGAACTCAATGATACTTCATGGCATGTTGTAATGATAAGAATTTCAGAAGCCTAAAACAAGTTGGAACTTTTAAACTAAGCATGAAAATATAAGCTACATGATTTTCTAGAACCAAATGAAAATGAAAATACTACAAGACCAAATAGCCAATTATATGAGAGAACAAAAGATATGCAGAGTATGACTCCCAAGAGCTCTGTCAGCACTATTTTTAATGGGGCTGAAAATCTTAAGTTTTCAGCCTACCTCAGCATATCCCCTCCCCTGAACTGTGGAAAATCAGAGGGTTACATTCTGATCTCAATTTAGTAATGAAGTGTTTGACTATGTGAGTTAGTTGAGGTACATAGCATTTAATCTTCAGTACTGACTATTCTCTGACTTCCAGGTCCCCATCTCCAAGTACCCGCTAGATATTCCCACCAGGATATTTACTACCACCATTTCAGCTTGAGCACATCTAATTTTAAGAGGGCTATAACACACAAACTAGTACTTGTTAATGAGACCATCAGGAGAGGCATCAGATTCTGGGGCCCAATTGCTGGTGTTCCATCGTGGTGTGGCTGTCACTCATTATGTGTGACTGACACAGTATCTAACCTCTCTGTGCTTCAGGTTTCCTATCTGTCTGTGCAATGGAAACAATAATACTTATTTAATGAATTTGTTATGAAAATTAAATGAGTTATTACACATAAACACTTAGACAAGTGCTGGGCATGTATTAAGCACCATGGAAATGTTGGCTGCTATTATATTATTATTAATTATTATTCTCAATCATCCAGTTGAAAACTACAGTGTTTTGTTTGAATTACTGGGGGTGAAGCGGATGTGGGAACAAGGCAAAGGAAGCAGTCAGCCACCAACTCCTTCAATTCTTCTTTAGGAATATTTATCTCATTTTCAACAGCCACCACCCTAATTTAGGTCTCTACCACCTTTGAACTTCTCCATTACAATACCGGTCTTGTTGCCAGTTCCTTTTCTCCTGCATTTTATGCCTTATACCACCAGAAGGTCTATTTATAACTGTTGTTTTGATAGAATCATTCTTCTACTCAAAAACTTTCAATGTCTAATGCTACAGCATCCAGTGCACATTCCTCATTCTGGGACGGAAAATCCCTTCAATCCATCTCCCTCCCTTGCAACATGAAAATAAAAAGTCAAACTTTATTAATTCAGTCAGAGTGCACATATATTAGGGATGATTAAGTAAAAAGCAAAGAGAAGGTATAATGTTTGAGAAATATTCAATGAATTACAAAGTTTTAAACTATACAGATATTTTTTGATTTATATAGTGATAGCAAACAATAATTGAAGTAATCAGCAAAAGGGCTTGTTGTAATTTGTTTTAATAAATCTGTGTATAATAGAATGCTTGAAATCATTGTTCAAGATTAATAGCCTTCATTATCTCACTTGTCTGTTTGTCTGTTCTGCTGTAATGCAGTTGCATTCCTAAAAAACCTTGCATGCTCAAAACAAAGTCAATGGAAAAAATAGGAATTTCAGATTCATAATATTATTGAATAAGGAATTTTAACAATAAAGGTGCTTTCCTATAGCCATACAAGTATAATTATAAAACATAAACATTACTGAGAAATCCAGTATTTCTTCATTAGTTCTAGCACTACCATTGGACAGAACTTCTCACAATTCCTGTGATCACTGATTTGTTAGAGGAAACAGAAGGGGATACTGTGAGCAATTTACAATTTCCTCTCTGAGAATGAGGAAGAGTCTTAATAAGATTGCATTACAGATGATCATGTAATATAAGTTGATACTATAAAAGCCCATTCTGTACTTGAATTTTTTTTTTTTAATAAAGAGTATGTATTTCCATACAGCCTGGCTGAATTATCAGAAATTGCCTGTCAGAGTAGTTCAACAGACCCAGAGTATCTAGATTCTAATGCAACCTTGGACAAATCACAACTCTGAAGGCTTCAGTTTTCTCCCCTAACAAAAGGTATGTTTTGAATATCCCAAACACAGCAATATTTCTATGCTTTCTTTTTTTTACCTACCAAGCTAGTAATTATTTATAAGGTTCTGTTACTCGCTTACTATAACCTTCAAGTATAATGAACATACTATTCTCATCTACTTTACTTTTCAATTAGAATATAAATTTTTAATATTAAAATAATTATGAATTTTGAATTTTCTTTTGATTCAAGACACTTTGGATTTTGACTATCCTATTCCAAATACTGCAAACTAACATTAAAAATTAAATTGTTTCATTTTTCCATATATTTTATATAGTATAATATACTTTTAATGACTCTAAAGCCATAATACATGACTACATTTTTAAAGCTCAATACTTACCCTTATTAATTCTTTTGCTCTCATAATATTTCAGAGACACAGTCCCTTTTATTGGGAACAGGAGGAATCAAATAATTACTTAACAATTAGATATTGATTTGAAATCTGAAACCACATCATATCTTTTGGCTAAACCAGCACTCCCTGATATTTCAGATTTCCTTGATTGTCTTGCTGGGGTGGATAAATTTGAATCCCTCACACCAGGTCCATTGCTGCTCCTTTAAGTATTAGTAACTAGGCATCCTTCTCCCCATCTTTGTTTTGAGATTCAAGCCACTAGATTCACTGTGACAAGTTGATACCTTTACAGGAACTCACTATTATAAAAAAATGAAAACAATGACATGTGTAACTATTGAACAATTTGACTTACTGCACTGGAGATTCATTTTCTCTTTAAAGAAAATACAATTAGTTTCATAGCCTAAATAATGGCAACTGGGTAAGAGCTTTAAGGGGAAAAAGCAGATAAACAATCATTAACAATGTACAAGAACCTCTTTTTCTAAACAGAAAAGTTTAAATTTCAAACTGATGTAATCGATAAGGTAGGATATTTACAAAATCAGAAGGCCCAGATCCTTTGCAAAATGAAGTCCCAAATTTGAAGCATTTCTAGATTAGATGGTGACACCTATTGTCCAAATGTATTATTGCAGCCTATCTTTTTATATATCTATCAGCAGGGTAGGGTAAATAGAGTTCAGAGTCCCGAGTGCAAAATTAGGGTTTTACCCATTTGAGATATTCAAATCGTGGACCTTAGAATTTTTTTTATTCACAAGGCGTGTGTGTATTATGTGAAAGGACATTATTAGCATTGTTATTGCTCACTTTGAAAAGAAGGAGCAACACCATGAAGTGGAAGGGTCGAGAGCTGAAAGTAATCTTGGGCAGTTGGGACCAAACCGTCCAGTGCCAACAACAGCAGAGATCTACTACTGAAAATGATGGTAAAGTAGTGAGTTTTCTCCACATAACAATCTCAGTGCTTTCAGTTACCCTACAAAGTAATCACAATGTCAGAAAAGTGGCTGTTTAAGCTTCTATGGTCTTTGTCATCATTTGAAAATTTTAATTCTTTAAAATTTTTGTTTCTTATTTTAAGTGAAAATAAACAATTTTAAAGTGAAACATAGGACTAATTTAGAAGGAGGTTAGGAGTTCTGACAGCCCTAAATAGTACATCACATTTTTTCACTTTATTACCACTTTGCTAGGAGAAGCTTGTGTAACTGACACATACAAAAGTTCTGTGACAAATTTCCTAACCCACTCAATAGTCTAATGTTATATCAGTTGTATCTTCATTACAGATTTTTTGACCAACTTTTCTGTTTTATCCAATTTGCTAATGTGATTTTTGTTATCTGGAAATATTGTCTTGAATCATTGTAGACCTTTGGATTATCTGTATAAAACCACACTGCATGTTATCTACACTGGTTCTAAGGGACCTAGAAATAGCAATCTAAAAGCCAAATGCTCATCCATTGGAGATTAATTGCCTCTTTTAGGCCACTAATTCATACCCTACTCTCCCAGGAAAGCTAATTTATTTCTCACGAGAGACCACTTGACCCTGCAGAGGTATTTTAGCTCACCCAGGCTTACTACAGGACAAATGTTATTACCGTACTTAGTTACAATGCAGTGAACGCAGCTTGCCTTTTTCTTTCCCAGCCTGTTTACTCGGTGCCAGTATTCAGTTTTCCTTTGACCCTATTAGTGATTTCACTCAGTTCAAGAGGCTCCAAATCTGGCAATTTACAATTAAGATTGTGTGACATCAGAGATTAAATTTATATCATTTAAAATAACTTTTTATATGAGGGTATACATAGTAAATGTACACAAATGATAAATGGATCTCATGTTCCTCTGTAATCCAATAGAAATATTAAGAATAAAATTCTTCTTAAAAATATTGATTATTGGCCTGACCTGTGGTGGCGCAGTGGATAAAGCGTCCACCTGGAAATGCTGAGGTCACTGGTTCGAAACCCTGGGCTTGCCTGGTCAAGGCACATATGGGAGTTGATGCTTCCAGCTCCTCCCCCGCTTCTCTCTCTCTGTCTCTCTCTCTCCCTCTCCTCTCTAAAATGAATAAAAAATTTAAAAAATTGATTATTCCAATGTTAAGAAACTGAAGAAATAAAAATAGCAATCAATAAACAGTATAAAGAATTAAAGGTAAAAATCTGAAATAAAAAAATGAGTCAAGGCATTTAATTCTGAAAGTGTTGATTTGTCAGGGTGCTCAAAAGTGGTAACGTTTCAACCTTAGTAGGTGTAATTAAAATTTTTTTTAGTTTAGTACTCTATTCAAGTGTCCTATAATCTCACTATTAAAAATAACTTTGATAACAATGTTCTTGTTCACACAGTCAAGATTTAGAAAATAAAAAGAGGACACAGATAAATTTGAATGTCAGATAAAAAGTAACTTTAGTTAAGTATGTACCACGCAATATATGTCACTAAATACTGTTCCAATTGTGCAGCAATTGTAAATCAGATTGAACTAACCTGAAATTGAGGATCTTCTTATACAAGGTTTTTAGATGAAAGTGGACAAAAAGTTCCAGTGTGACCCCATCAAATCTGAATTACTGATCTGAACCATCATTAAATTAGTGAAAATTTGTTACTGAACATCTACGTGACAGGCACTGTGCTGAAGCATTGTTTCAGTAACAAAACTGGACCTTTGGCAGGTACTTCTTCATGAAATTTGTGACAAGGATGGCTTTTTACTTTTCAAATACTACTAAAAATTCAATTTACAACAAAATTACTACACTATTTTTTTTTCTTTAAAATTTTTATGGGGTGACATTGATAAATCAGGGTACATATGCTCAGAGACAACATCTCCATATTATTTTGACATTTGTTTATGTTGCATACCCCTCACCCAAAGTCAAATTGTCTTCCGTCACCTTCTATCTGGTTTTCTTTGTGTCCCTCCCCCGTTACCATCACATTCTTGTCCATGTCTCTGAGTCTCACTTTTATGTCCCATCTATGTATGGATTCATATAGTTCCTAGTTTTTTTTTCTGATTTACTTAGTTCACTCAGTATAATGTTATCAAGGTCCATCCATGTTATTGTAAATGATCTAATGTCATCTTTTCTTATGTCTGAGTAGTATTCCATAGTATATATGTACCAAAGTTTTTTAATCCATTCGTCCACTGACGGACACTTAGAACAAAAGATCAAAGCACACTATAGCATTGCAACCTTATCTGTTTTGCCTGTTTTAATAAAACATTTGAATAACTATGGCATTTCATGTAAATATATTGCAGTAAAATTGCAAATGTGACTAAAATGAAAGATTTCATGAAATAATCAAATACAATAAAACAAGTTTGATTAGTAATTGAAGAGGAATACAAGAATGACTCAATATAGGAATTCAGAAGAGAATGGTTTAACTCTCCAAAGACTACTGGAAAACTCTTTTAGCTCTTGGCAAAATTGAAAAAATTGATCATGCAAAATGTCTAATACATTAGAAAAAATAAAATGCTTTGCAAACTTGATTTTGTTTAATCTAATAATATATAGTTGAAACTGTACCTATATACTTGAAAAGAAAAACCATACTTTTGTTTTAACATTTTCTGATAAAACTACAAATTTTAAATCTTTTTAAAAAGTGAATTCAATTTAAGGGTTTTTATGGTACCAGTTAAATTTGAATAGACCTAGTATGGTTTTAAATTTGGTTATATTAAAAACCACACTTTACTGAAGTATAATATACATACAAAAATGTATGTAAGTGTACAACTTGAATTTGCACAACTAACTTACCCAATAGTCAATACTAAAAAAAAAAAAAAAAAAAAAAGCCAACAACAGAAGCCCCTTGTCTTTCCTTCTGGTCACTATCCTTCCCCCACCAAGGGTAAGCAAGTATTATGTTTAGCAGAATAGGTTTTGTACTTCACATTAATAGAATTACAGAGTAAGTACTCTTGTAGCTGGTTTCTTTCACATAACCTTTATTAGTTTCTTCATTTTATTGCAGTCATAAAATATTCTTTTTCATTATATATATATATATATATATATATATATATATATATCCCACTGTGTGAATCTGCCACAAATAGTATATCCATTCTAGTACTCATGAACATTGACGAGTGTCCTACTATTGGCTACTACATATAGTGCCGGTATACATTTTATAGAACACATCTTTTGGTGAACCCGTGTATCTCTGCTGGGAATATACCTCAGTGGAAATGCTAGGTCTGATGGCATGTTAGGCTTTAGAGCTGCCACTTTTCCAGTGTTTACATCTTGTTTTCAAACAACAGTTGTAGTTGCTCTACAACTTTGTAAACAGTATCTTTTTCATTTTAGCCATTCTGGGACATTCAGTGGTGTGGCATTGTGGGTTTAATTTTGCCTATCTAGTGATTAAGTAGAGCAACTTTACATGATTATTGGTGATTTGAAAATCTTTCTTTATGAATGTTTGTCTTTTATTTTTATGTTGTTTTTTTGCTTACTAATTTTAGTTCTTTATATATATTTTGCATATGAGTCCTTTGTTGTGTGTGTGTGTACACATACATGTATATACATACATACTGCTCACAAAAATTAGAGGATATTTCAAGATGAATATGAAGTGATCAAAAAAGCATTTGATTTTTTTTAAGATCAGAGAAGCAAACAAGTCATACAGTTGTTCAATTATGCAAATGAGATGCAAAATCAACTTCTATTTCATTGGTGAAAATGCACGATACAAAAGGCTGAAGGCACTAGAGTATCTGCACATTCCCTGATCCCCTAATTTTTGTGAGCAGTGATATACTGTTATTCCCCCATGTGTAAGACTCAACCTTTTCCAAAAATTTGGGGTCTAAAATTGGGTGCGTCTTATACAGTGGTTGTAGATTTTAACTTGCATTTCCCGCTTTTTCGCACTTGTTTTTGTGCTCATTGGAAGACAGTGGTTTGTCATCAGACACAGATGAGGACACGCTAAGGGATGGGAGTTTTGACAGTGAGGAGTTATATGAATTCTATGATGAATAAAACTTGAGTTCAATAACTTTATGCAATAATCTTTTAAATTTTGGGCTCCAAAATTAAGGTGTGTCTTATAATGGAAGTATCTTAATACATGGAGAAATATGATATTATATATATAAAGAAAAATGCTGGATTGCCAAATATTTCTATGTCAACTCAGTTGCCTTCTTCATGTCTTTCACTTTTATTATAATATAATCAAAATTTCTCCCTTGTAAGGTTGGTATTATTTAAAAAATATAATACTTCCTCTAAGGTCACAAAGGTATTTTTCTCACTAAATGCCTTGTTTCTTTCACACTGAGTTTGCAATATATTTGGAAGTGATTTTTGTTTACGGCTTAAGGTAAAAGCAAAAATATTTTTATATGAATATCCAGTAGACCCAGCAATATATATTGAAAAGATTCTTTTCTCACTGCACTGTGGAGTCACTTTTGACATAAATCAGGTAACTGATCACTTATATCCAGGTCTGTTTCTTGGGCTTTTTCCCCCTGCTCATTGGTCAGTTTGTCTATTCTTATGCCAGTATCACCCTAACTTTATAGTAGCAACATGGTTTTAAGTGATCATAATTTCCAATACAATGAATAGAAGTCAAATGCTCAAAAAACCCTGAATCTTCTGGATAATTAGGTTGTAGCTTACATCTATTGACACAAGGTGGGGAGGGCAGACAAAAACTTATCAAAGTTTAAAATGTCCTGGCTAGTAATGAAAAGATGAGAATAAAGATTATTACTGTGTTTAAGTTTAGTAGGAAGTGGGTCCCTACTTGCCAGGTATGAGGAACAATTTTCAATAAAAAAAGAATACAGAAGAACTGTGTACAAGTCTATAATCAAATGCAAAATACTGTGGTATCAACCCAGTATGCAAATGAAGAAATAAAACGGTCAGATAAAATACAGGACACAGCCAGCTAAAATTTTTTTTCAGCGAAACATTCTGCTCCCCAGGGAAATCTGGTTAAGTCTGAAGATACTGTCATAACTAGGGGTCAATATTGGCATCTGGACAGCAAAGGCAAAGGACGCTGTTAAGCATCCTACAATGTACAGGACTACTCTCACACAAGTAAATATGATGAAACTATACTTGTGATATTTTCTTACCACATAATAATCAACCACTTTCTACTGTTATCAGTTGAGTTTCTTGGATTAAGCCCTGGCCAGTTGGCTTAGTGGTAGAGCGTTGGCTCAGTGTGTGGAAGTCCCGGGTTCGATTCCTGGCCAGGGCACACAGGAGAAGCCCCTATCTGCTTCTCCACCCTCCCCCTCTCCTCTTCCCTGTCTCTCTCTTCCCCTCCCACAGCCAAGGCTCCATTGGAGCAAAGTTTGCAGGGGCACTGAGGATGGCTTCCTGGTCTCCTCTGCCTCAGGCGCTAGAATAGCTCTGGCCACAACAGACTGATGCTCCAGATGGGCAGAACATCGCCCCCTGGTGGGCATGCCAGGTGGATCCCAGGTTGGGCGCATACGGGAGTCTGTCTCTCTGCCTCTCACTTCAGAAAAATACAAAAAAAAAAGTTTATAGGGTTAAATTTCCCAAACCTGAATGTCACCATAATATTTCAAGTTTTTAATTTTTAATTGACAGTTACTACTTCTTAATGCTTTGTCTGAAAATTGTTAGAAAGCAAGATGATAAGATCGGTGCCAAGCAGTGGACCAAATAATTCTTTGTTGTTGGAGCTGCCCTTTGCATTGTAGGACATTTAGCAGCATCCCTGGTCTCTCCCCACTGATGGCAGCACTCCACACCCTCACAACTCTGATAATGAAAAATGCCTCCAGATATTGCTAAATCTCCCCAGGGGCAAAACTGCCCCAATTCAGGTAATCAATAACTATGCATAATAAGGGTTAATTTCATATTTCTAATTTAAAATGAAATTGCAAAAGTTTTCATATAAAGTATCAAAACAGACAAAATCAGTTTCTGCTGTAGGAAATAAGGGCAGTGTCTGTCTTTGGGAGGGGCAAGTGAGGAGGAATACCTTGATGGCAGTAGAATCTGCCTCTGAAGTGCCAGTAATGCTATCTTGACCTGGGTGTTGGTTACACAGATGAGCATTTATAAAGCACTTATGATGTGCACTTTTCTGCACTAGTGTACACATACACACAGTTGGCTCCCTGTGTCCATGAGTTTCACATTCATGTAGTGATACAACAGGGGATCAAAAACAGTATTTTCAATTCATGGTTGGGAGTCCATAAATTCGAAGCGAATGAAACTATATATTCGACACCATTTTATAAGAGACTTGGGCATTTGCAAGGGGTCCTGCAACCAATTTCCCCACGGAAACCAAGGGATCACTGTACTTTAATACATTTTGTTGCAAAATATTATAGACTACTTCATTTGCTTCATAATAAATAAAAACATTGTAGCTCTTACTTCTTGAATCATCAGTAGCACTTGAAAACATGTTAACTAATAAGCAAAGCATTTCAAATCAAGTTGTAAATTAAATTAGAAGTTGGTCACCTCCATGCATTCCTCTTAAAAACAGGCATTTAATTGAAAAAATCCTATTCAATTAATTCATTTGGTAGAAGTTACTTGTTCTCCTGAGAGTTGTCTCGATTCATATTGGCAAAAGCCTCACCAATGAAAGGTGATTTTTTAAAAAGTTCAAAATGCTGTATAAATAAGCTCTGTCACAAATGAGCACTGCTGTAATATATCAGTTTCCATTTATTGCTAAAACTGGAGAGATGATTTAACAGCTGAGGCACAATTTTGTCTCAAAATAGTCCACATTTATTTATTACAATCCAGAAGAATTATTTTTTTAGTATGCATAACGATGAGACTAATGTGCTTTATACATAAAGATGTAGTATTATCCTTATTCTTCTTTTCCTGTATGTACATTATTTCAAAGTAATACTCAGACTGGTATAAGAACAGAGAAGAAAGAAAATTAGGAAAAGTTAAATCTGCATCAAATCTAGAATTTTCAACTGCATTCATTAAAAAAAGTTATAAAAGATTAGTATTATAGACTCTCAGGAGTCTTTAGAACCACATTTTAAAAATACTGCAATGAGCAAAACATATTATAAGCAAATGTATAATTTATTTTTGGAGAAAATAATTAGAACTAGGGTTTTCCAATACAGGGAAGAAGTAACAACAGGAAATCATACCATGATTACATGTTAATTACCACACTCTGTAAAACGTGGATGTGCTTAACATGAATTCACTGACAATGAACTTTTGAGATTTAAAAATCGCAAACCCTTGCCAATGTTGAAAATTCATTAAGTGTTGAAATAAATACCTAGAAATAAGTAAAGTTTAAAAACTGAAGCCTCTAACAGTGTTTATAGATCAACCCAAATGTTAAATACAAATAGTAAAGCAATTAAGCTGACATTACTATTAGTTTCCACTTAATTTCTTCATAATATGGCTGTCTGGTGTTGCATTCGTAAAGATACTTCCTACAACCACATGGGTACCCCAGAGATTATGACGAATCACTTTACAGCAGCCAAGGTCATCAACAGAGAATCCTAAATGTCGATAGCGTTCATCTGTTTCAAAAAGAGTGTTGTTTGTATATGGACCAAAAAACTGGAGAAAACAAAAAAAAAATGAAGTATTTTCATTAGCAAGAAATAAAATGGAGTAACGATTTTCATGCAAACATGAACACATACCTATTTTAATAGTCCAAATATTTTAAAAACCAAATAAGAAATAAAAAGGTCATATGAAATACCTAAGATATGCCCTAATGCCTCCTCTCCCTCCAATACCTGTGCATTCTGGAAATTTGAAATGAATGATTTAGCAAATTTCACGTTTTCTAGAACCAAATGCATAACATTATACCATCTTTAAAGATGAAATAAACTTTAGACAATCATCTATAGTTAAGCTCACCTTTATCATTTTCAAGAAAAGAAAGCTAAAGCCCAGAATAAGTTCTTTATTTTTAGTCTATATCTTACTTGACTTTGAGAAAAAATAGTATATATTCTTAACTTAAAATTTTAAAAAATGTATTACTATTTCTAATGCAAAAATATACCCAGAATTTCAAATATGATACGTGGTTTGGTTATCTTCAAAATATAACTAAAATGTTAATTTTTATTACTTTTCTAAATATTTCTTTTACCATCCATACTTTCTTAATTCTAAAAATATTTTTTCTTCCTTAAACAAACTACTGATAACTAATTTTCAACAAATACTAAATATACTAATTCAATGTAAATTAAACAAAGATAAAATTAACTTACTATTTTTAATTAAAAGTATTTAAAGTGATAGAGAAACAATTTCACAATAAAAACTATTCCTTCTTCAAATTATATAATCTGGCTTTCAAGCTTTGTATTTAAGTACTCACGGCCAAACCAGATGATGGGTCAATAAAGTCAGCCCAGTAACCTTCAGATCGAAGAGCGTAGCAGATTTCCTTAGCACCACCAATGAACTGCACAGAAAAAGACACAAATAGTATACTCAAGATAGCACTGCTGTAGATTTTTAATTTTAATAAGTTTTTAAACAAATATTATTTTGCTTCAGATAGAGAACTCAATATGATTAAAAATTAAAACTGATAAACTGTAAAGCTTTAAGATTATTTTAACCTGTCCAAAAGATTAATAGTTCATATAATACTTTCATTTCTTTCAAAAAGTTTAAATTGTATTTTTCTTCTAAATTATTGCTTAATTTAGGAACAATTTCTAATCAGTTCTGTGCTATTAATTCTTTAATTTATCATGAATTATAAGCTATAGTTGCTATTTTATACCACTAATGGAAATGCTAGAAATAAGGTAAGAAAGGAAAAAAATATTCATAATAAAAATATCTGAACCACTCATTATCTGGAATGTTTAAAAAAATACTTGTTTGTATGCCCTTCAAAAAAACACATCTATTCACTCAGTCATGAAATACTTTTGGAAAAGCACACAGAAATAAAGTAAATGGACAGACAGGGGAAAGGACTGAATAAGATGCTTGCTTTTCATTATATACTGTTTCTTTTGTATGGTGTATAACATCGCATACAATGCGCATATATCACCTATTCAAAATCTTGGTTTAACCCTCCTAATTCCTATGATGTCTTTATTAGCTTTATCAGAAGTCTAACCAGTAAAAGAGACAGTAACAAATACTGCTCACAAAAATTAGGGGATATTTTATTGCTTTGTATTTATTTTGAAATATACCCTAATTTTTGAGAGCAGTATATTAGGACCAGGTTAGAATGTTATTAATAAAAAGGACAGATCATAAATGTTTAAAAATAAGGGAGCACAGTTCCACTTCCAGCCATAACCGAGTAATAGGTACCCAACTTGCCACCTGCTGAATTATACAACTGACAAAAATATACGCAGCAACTGTTTTTAGACCCTGCAAACCAATCAGGCAAAACTATAATCTTTGACAGAAGGCAAACAGATGAGGTGCTCCGCATATTTCCAGTTTTGTCTGTGGACAACTTCTTGTCACAGGGCAAAGTGAATTCTAAGCAAATAATGGTGTCACAGAGCTGAGGAGGCAGAAAACAAGAATGGACTGCTGAAGCATCTGGAGTTTGTGGGGTAGGGTACTGGAGCAGGGGCGGATGAGCATTCACTACACACTGCACAGCTCAGCTCGTCATGAGATTCTGTGAGGCCTAGCAGAAAGTGCCGGCTAAGCACTGAAAGGTGACAGCGCAGTCTGTGCAGTGCTAGGTAACATGGATCTCTGGCTCACTCAGAGTACACAGACTTCACTGAGCACCTGACTTCAGTTGAGATCCTCGAAAGTCAAAGCCTTAGGAATACGAACCGTGTCCTAAATAAGGGGTTAGCAAACTAATACCTGAAGACCAATTCTGGCTGGCTGCCTGTTTGAGTACATAATACAGTTTTACTGGAACATGGCCATGCTTGATCATTTATAAACTTTCTATCGTTGCTTTAACAATATAAGGATAAATTTTAGTTGAGACCCTTTGGCTTACAAAGCCTGACATATTTACTACCTGCTCTTTACAGAAAAAGTTTGCTGACCTTTGCTATACAGGTATACAACTTAAGCTAACTTATTTTCTCCTAATGCTTTCTTGTAAACTAATGAAAAACATTAAGATAATACCTATTCTTTAGATTATCTTCATACTTAATATTTATATTTACTGTTGTATTTAATTAATCCTAATTTTAAAAACAGGAAAACTACTAAATATGATCCAGAAAAGTCATTAGATTACATACAGTTCCATGCACAGAACTGCTATACACAGAAATTAAGGAGGGCAAAACAATGCAATCAAGTGTTTGTAAAGGTTAACTAAAAGAACCCCAAGTTATCACGAAAAGAACCAGATTAAATGTTTCTCTTAAAATTTCTATTCATCAACAGCAAACACTGACATCTGCTGGAAAAATACAGAATAGATTTAAACCATAAAACATAAAATAACCTACTTGGATAGTAAAATACATGTGGTTCTCAAGTAGTCACTAACAAATAAAATAGAAAAATCTGGGTTTTTTTCCTCATAGAAAATAAAATAGCTCCAGTCATTATAAAGTTAAAAATCATAGATAAAAGCATGTTGTCATTTCAAAGCCCTGAAGCTGGTTATACAAAACTGACTTCCAACTATAACAGGGTTAGTATCAAGAGAGGTTCAGAATCTTTAACTGATCACAAATTAGGATCACTAACGCAATGCATATGTGAGAGCTCTCTGGTGACTAAATGACAGTAATAAGTATAAATTTAGTAAACATCTTGAAATGTAAATAGCAAATGTTTATTGAGTTAATGCCTATTTAAATTTCAACTCTGTAAATTCAGATCTCTATCAAATCATAAACAATGTCTTATGTCTCGGTAATTTCCTTGCTAACTAGCATATGACTTGCTCATGATTGTTACTCACTGCATGAAATTTATTAGCAAAGCTCTATGTGGAATTTTTAAGTACTATTAAGTCATCATCATAAGATACTATTATGAGTGCAAATTATATTTTTACAAATGAAGAGAACCACACATCCAACCCTAAAAAACATAAAATAACTAACAGTATCCTGCATGGAAATTAATAAAGGTAATTTTTTCAACTATAGTTAGCTAAGATTCCCGAAGTGAGTTATTCCTAACCAACACAGGTACAAAGATATTTTTCTTTCTATCTATCTTGTAGACACAAAATTGATACAACCCCAAATCAAACTCTTAGAGAAATAATTATATAACTTTAAAATCTAAGACTTTAAGTTACCTCTTATAATTTCTCAAGTTGGTAAAAATGAAAAGAAATGCTAATATCCAGGGAAAGTGAGGGTGATAACATGTACACTAAGACAATCTGTGGGCAAATTGGCAACATCTATCTAAATTTAGTATGGTTATACCCCTTAACTCAGCAATTTCTTATTTAGAAATCTATAGATATGTGTGTGCAAAAAATATATATGTACATTTACTGCCTGCAAAAGCTGAAGTTTGGTTTTCAACTTATAAATAAATTACTAAGGAAAATATTAAGTAATTTACAAAATTTAAAGTTTACCAATGCAATGTAATACAATGCAGATTTTACAAAGAATAAAATGTACCTATGTGTAATGTTATGAAAAGATGTCAAAATACACCTTTGGGATAAAAGCAAAGGACAGAAAAAACGTGGGCATATAGATTTTTATGAGTATTGTACTGTACATAGTTACTGTTTACTCCTTGAAGAAGACTAGGGTAATTTTCACTTTTTATTTGACATGCTTTAAAAAGAGAGAGATAGAAAGAGATATGGAAGGAGTGAGGAAGGTCAGAGAGAGGGAGGGAAAAAGAAATGAGTATAAAGAGTTTACTTCTTTTGTTTTTACCCTATTTTCCAAATTTCCTAAAATAGACCTAACTTCAAAAAAATTAAGGAAAGTACTAGACAGAATCTTAGTTGTTCAAAACTGTGGCATTGTTCTTCTTAAAAAAGATGTAAGTTCTTTAGCCCTGAAATGTTAGTAGAGAATTAATAAAGGCTGGAAAAGACACCCAACAGGTTTAAAACATTGGTTCACTCCTATTTAGAAAAGATCATAAAATTAAATTGTCACCAATTGAAAAAATTACCTTTTCTAAGAGCATTTCTCTTTCATTTTCTACCTCCTCACTCCAAACAGTCATATCATTCTTAGTTTTCTGTGTTATAGTCAGAATCACTAATTTGTTGGTGGCTGCTTCTGGAAACAATGACTGAAAATCTATGAATACAATAAGAACAAGAATTCCAGGGAGAAAATAATTAGGTTTTTATAAAAAAGAAACTGCATAAAAGCACTTCTTTAGAAAAATGATTAACTTAAATTATTGTGGTACCAATTTATTACTTGTGAAGAGAGTGACAGAGACTTGGTTTTGGTTCACTTCTGCTCTTGCTGGATGAACTCAAAAATTACTAACAAAAATCCCAAAGGATTACATATTATTAGTGTTATAATTTAAAAGTTTATTATTACATTTTTCTTATGATTACATATCAGATTATGAAATTATAGCTGTAATAATCACCCAGCAATGAGATGACTTTTGGGAAAGCTACAGGGAAGTTATTTAAAATTCTACTATTCCAGCCTGACCAGGCGGTGGTGCAGTGGATAGAGGATCGAACTGGGATGCAGAGGACCCAGGTTCGAGACCCCGAGGTCGCCAGCTTGCGCGCGGGCTCATCTGGTTTGAGCAAAAAAAGCCCACCAGCTTGAACCCAAGATCACTGACTCGAGCAAGGGGTTACTCGGTCTGCTGAAGGCCCGTGGTCAAGGCACATATGAGAAAGCAATCAATGAACAACTAAGGTGTTGCAATGCACAATGAAAAACTAATGATTGATGCTTCTCATCTCTCTCCGTTCCTGTCTGTCTATCCCTCTCTCTGACTCAGTCTCTGTCTCTGTAAAAAAAAAAAAAAATTCTACTATTGCTATCTAATGGCAGCATGAGGTTTGGATGTCAGGGGACATTTGAAAGCCTCTATCTTGGCCATGCAATCATTTCCCACCAGACATGGTAAAATATTAAGTAAAACATAAAGCATTACAATACCTATAGATGGTACTAGTTAACACATTAAAAAACTAGTGACATTATCTAATATGCAGTAGTATAAAACTGCACAGAAGCACAACATACCTCTTCGCAGCAATTCTGGACATGTTTGGATTGCACACTCTACTTTGGCACTTTCAAAGTATGATTCTGCACTGCTAATTTCTTGTTCAACAGGCGCACCATTACCCTAAGAGAAAAAAAGCAACATAATTAAACAAAATCTGGAGTTCAAATAAAATACCTTGCCTGTTATGAACTTCTCTTCCAAGCTTTTTTTAAATACAGTTGTCCTCGCCATATCACAGTTCACTTTTCATGGTCTCACTATATCGCGGATTTTTAAATTATATATATCTAATTTTGTATCGCTGATTTTTTGCTTTATCATGGGATTTTGCGGTATATGGGTATTTTTATATATTTAATTATTTTTGTGGTAAAATAAGCATTTTCTAGCCTAAAAAATTGAAAACAATATAAAAAATAAAGCCTTAAATATATATAAATAATAAAATAACTATAAGGTCGCTACTTCGCAGATTTTTGCCCATCGCAGGGTGTTCTGGAACCTGATCCGCACGATAGACACTGCAATCACAATCTATTGGTGAGGTAATAGTTTTCTTATATCCTCAAACTTTTCTCTATGATGAATATAGGATCTGAACATTTAAAAAAACTTGAATGAAATATACCATGATTGTATAAATATACTGATAAAATAAGATGATATAAACAATTTGGCTAAATTAACTAAAACATCATAATTGTATCATACAACATTACCTTATGATATTTTGTGATATCTAATTATCCCTTCTGTTCTTTCATTCTGTGATCTGTAAAATGGGGAGGAAAACACTAACTTATGAAAGATGATGACTAAAAATACAGGCTCTCTTTATGGGAAGAGCTTAGAGGCTTTTATTCAACAAAAACTTACTGAGGCCCTGGCCGGTTGGCTCAGTGATAGAGCGTCGGCCTGGCGTGCGGAAGTCCCGGGTTCGATTCCCGGCCAGGGCACACAGGAGAAGCGCCCATCTGCTCCACCCCTCCCCCTCTCCTTCCTCTCTGTCTCTCTCTTCCCCTCCCGCAGCCAAGGCTCCATTGGAGCAAAAAGATGGCCCGGGCACTGGGGATGGCTCCTTGGCCTCTGCCCCAGGCGCTAGAGAGGCTCTGGTTGTGACAGAGCGACGCCCCGGATGGGCAGAGCATCGCCCCCTGGTGGGCGTGCCGGGTGGATCCCGGTTGGGCACATGCGGGAGTCTGTCTGACTGCCTCCCCATTCCCAGCTTCAGAAAAATACAAAAAAAAAACACCAAACAAACAAAAAAACAAAACAAAAAAACTTACTGAGCCCGTACTAAACATCAGACACTATGACAAGTACAGTCACTATTAAGGTAAAAAATAATCTAATCTTCTCTTTTAGGTATATCACAGCTAACAGAAAAAAGAGTAACATGAACAAATTAATGTAATCTGATAGGAAAAGTGCCACAGAGTTATGAAGAATCTTCTAGCAGCATAGACAGGGAAGAAACTTGCTTTGCTGGGAGACATCAGGAATAGGTTGGAATCATACTTGAGCTACATGTTCAATAATGTGTATGTCTGTCTGATAGGTGAGATCCAGGTTAGAAACTGAGGAGGAAAAACAGTCCAGCAAGAGATAAAGAGATAACAGTACAAAGGCATTTAATGATCAAAGAGAATGGTGTATTTAAAAAAAAATAAAAATATGCTGTGAGTGGGGTGCAGAGAAATTAGGAAGTAGTGGGAGATAATGGCCAAAATTGTAGAAAGCCATTTATGCCATATTAAGAAAATTTTACTTCATGAGCAATGAGAAATAGCAAGGTAAGATATAATAAGCTAGTGCAAGTATTAATGTGGAGAATGCATGACAATAAGAAGCAAGTAGAGACTAGTAAAAGCCAACTTATTATTCACTTACTGCTTCACGTACACTTTCACATTTGATCCTCATAACTCTGTGGGCTAGAGATTATTATCCCCACTTTACATATAAAGACAGAGGCTCAGAAAGGTAGTCATTTTCTCAAGGTGGCAAAATTAAGTAAATGGCAGAGCTAACCTTTTAACCTAGATTTACTTTATCTCCATAGTACATCATACTATATATTATGCCTCTAAGAATCTAGGTAAGATAAGCTGGCCTAGACCTCTGGTAATATTAGTGAAAACTGAAAGGGCACAAAAAAATTTAAGAGCTATTTAAAAAGATAAAAGCAATGAGATTTTATTACTATTTATAGGGGTATGATGGAGAAAGAAGTCTAGGTTGGCAATATATGATCTTTACCTTGGGACAGTAGAGGAAAGCTAAGTCAGTTATATTACTGGTAATATGAGAGTAAGGACATGTTTTGAAAAAAAAAAGGAGTAATTCAGTATTACCTATGCAAAATCTGCGGACTTGAGAGATATCCAGTAAAGATGCTTGACAGGCAGATAGAACTACAGAACCATAAATGTCAGAAATAGAAATACTAAGTTAGGAATTACAAAAGCACAGCCTGTGAAAGGAAGACAAGGAAATAAGTGACCAGGGAGTATGTCATGTGATTGGTAGACAGAGGAGGAGCCAAGAAGACTAAGAAGGAATTACCTGAGATAAAAAGTCAGTAGAGGTCAACTGTGTCCCAATATTAGGTTATCTGATATAACCTATAATAACTATAAGGGGTTGTTGCTTTTAATTAAAAACAAACAAAACAAAACAAGCCTGAAAAGAATCAGGGATTTGACAGATACATCAAATTACATGTTGCTTTCCACTTGATTGGGCAATGAAGCAATACCAGTTTAAACTCATTTAAAAATACTCATTTTGTAATGCCAGTTTAAAAAACTTATTTTATAAAACCCTCAGAAATGTTATTTTATTAAAAATAAATTTATGTCTTCTTTTTAGATTATAGTAACTAAAGGATTTCAGAAATCTTGAAATTTTCTTAAGTTTTTAAATGGCTAAAGGAGTATAAAACTAGTAGGAATTTGGTCCATATACAAATGATAATTATAATTTATAAAAATGAAAGACAATCTAAATTTTCAGTAATATAAAAATAATCTGATTATATTTGATAAAACAAATGTTTATAAAAAAGACATTTTTGAAGAATTATTTAATTGCCTAAAAATGACTATAGTCTAAAATAAAAAAAAATAGCAAACACTACATAGAACAATGCCAAGTTAAAAAATCTATTTATGCTGTTTTATATGTATTGAAATTAAGCATTTTCCTTTTTCTTTTTTTTTCTTTTTTTAAGCATTTTTCTTTTTCAATGAAAGTAATGTTTATAGCAGTGGTAGTCAACCTGGTCCCTACCACCCACTAGGGAGCATTCCAGCTTTCATGGTGAGCAGTAGTGGAGCAACCAAAGTATAAATAAAAAGATAGATTTAATTATAGTAAGTTGTTTTATAAAGATTTATTCTGCCAAACTTAGTGAAAATCCGACATAAAGTACTTGGTGATTATTATTATATGCTTTAACTTGCTGTAACTCTGCTTTATAAATTTTATAAAGTAAAGTTACTTCCCTACTTTATAAATCACCATTACTGTAGAACTGGTGGACGGTTAGAAAATTTTACCACTAACAGATATACAAAAGTGGGCAGTAGGTATAAAAAGGCTGACTACCCCTGGTTTATAGTAAGAAATTAACAAAGCATTAATAATTAGAAAAACAGAATACTGTATATATAAACAATTTACCTGAAATTCATTCACATACTGTGCCATCACAAACTCATGTCTTTCACTTGATAAAGGTTCTGCTAGAACATCGGGTAAAGTTTTATGAACTTGGCTTTTCTTTTGTGACATGGTCCCACTGAGGTGACAATCAAAACCTATGTTCCCAGGAAGCTGGAATCTCTGGTCCTGAGGTCCAAATGGGCCCATAATTTCATCAGGCCATATTGTTCGAGAGCCTGAAGAGAAACAACAAAATGTATCATTTTCTCCTTAACAAACAAGTGTACTGGTAGACTGAAAGTATGAATTAGGCATTTTTTACCTACATGATAGACTTTTGAAATTTGCTGTCCTATGTGATTATAAATTAGTTTCAAATCAATTCCAAAACACTAATCAAAGTAGCCATTTGTCAGCTCCTAGGCAAGTCCATTCTTAGGAGATTCAATAAAGTACTGTAGTCCATATTACATAATGCTTGATAGTCATTAAAATAATGTAGTAAATTTTTACTGATACTGAAGTCCAAGACATATTATATTAAAAGAAAAAGCTAAGTCAAAGAATAGCATACATGACATTTATTTTAAAACCTTATTTGTTTTTAAATTCAGAAAAAGAATAGATCTAGAGGGAAACACACTGACCTTAATAGGGGCAGTTACCTTTGGAGGGGCATGGAGCTGCTATTACTTGGTGGCACAAAACAGTAATGGAATGAAAATAACCTTGTATGAACCAATGTGACATAATGCCCTGCTTACAGCCACAATAAGTTAACATGAATTAAATACTTAACAGAAGAAGAGACTACATTATATTACTTTTTAAAAATATACCTACTTGTAAAAAATTCAAAAAGATCCAGAAAGGAATAAAGTAGAAAATTCAACAAAGAAATAAGAGTAGGACTTTTGTTTACAGAAAGGGACAACCACTGAAGACATCAGCTGGCAAAAAAATATTTTTAATACTCTGTCCAAACTAAAAATGACCATATCAATATGGCTTCTCAATCACTGGACTGTGTCACCATATCCCTCTTCTACAACTATGACAAACATCGACCAATCATGAAACTCCTTCCTCCTGAACCTAGACCAGGCATGGCCAACAATTTTTGCTCCTGGGCCAGATTAGAAAGAAAACTTTTCAAGGACCGGACGAAATATTAAAATTAAAAAATGTTAAATACAAAAATGATTCGTTTAAAGTAAACAAAATTTTATTATGTAATTTACAAATTAATGTGAGTAAAAAAATTTTAATATACAATATTATTTTAATAAAAATATAATTACATACCACATAAATATCCGAACTGTATCACAATCAATCGAAACAGTATTTAATTAATAGAATGAGCTTGAAGGGGTTATATTGCAAATAAAACAATTATTTTGTTTTACAAACAGCCTGACACATTTTCAGTTATCAACTGCAGCTGCTGTCTATGCTACAATGCCACTTGGTTCAGCACACTTGACCACAAAAACAACGAATTGTTTGACCTTGGGTGCATACTGGCAAACTCTGCCTAAAAGAATGTGGGTTTCACATCGCCGCTAAATGTCAAACAGTTCATATCCAGTACAGATGAGTACAAAAATTGCAAATCTTTATAATGGAATTTTTTTAAAAAAATGAAGTATCGCGAATCCATTCGACCAATCATTGGAAGTTAACCCTAGATTAGTCACACGCGGAATTCTTTTCCGTGTCACTATCTTCTTAAATATCTCGATTTCCAATAATCAAAGACACTTCCATTTCTGAGTAGCTGAGATTTTAAAGTAGCGGAGAATATTAAAAATTTAATCGCGGGCCGCATAAACTCATTACGTGGCTGGATCCGGCCCGTGGGCCATATGTTTGCCATGCCTGACCTAGACAGTCTCTCATAATTCTCAACCCAAACATTCTAGCCTAGTAATTCTTAAAGTTGTAAGTATTTAAGAATCACCTAATAATCATCAGAGATTTTGTAAAAAATGCAGATGCTGATTCAGTAGCTCTGGAATGGGGCTCAAGATTCCTCATTTCTAAAAAGTCCCCAGATGACACTGATGCTACTGGTTTGAAGACCACCTTGAGTAATAAGGCTGACAGACACTAATGACTGACTGGGCTCAGTTAACAAACTGACACCTATTAGTTATTTTTGAACAAGAAAGGTTTGAAAGACTATTCAGAAGTCTCTTGAAAGAAAATAAATACCACGTTAATAGTGGAATTGAGCATAATTTCATGTTGACTGGTCATTTAGGTTTTTTCTTCCAGGAATAATCTGGTCATATGCATTTTTAAATTTTTTGTTTGGTTTTCTACTGTTGTGTTTTTCCTATTGGTCTATAAATTTTTAAAAATATATTCATGATATAAACCCTTTACATATTCTGAATGATGAATCATTTATGATACATGTATGTTTTGCCTTTAGATGATATATATTGGGGAGTAATCAGAGATAGAGTTATAAAACTGGGGCAAGAAAACCAGGGGAAGCTTTGCACTGCCAAGTGAACTTACATTACATTGTAAGTAATGTGTTGCAAGAAAAAAAGATTCCATGCCCAATCTCTTCAGGATATAATACTATATTAAGTTCCTAAAAGCACTACCTTAATATTTTACTGTGCATTAAGCCTCCAAGATAGGACTGTTGTATATAACACTTGTTCCTCCTCCCCTTTTTTTTTAAGTTAGAGGAGGGGAGATAGAGAAACAGACTCCCGAATGTGCCCCAGCTGGGATCCATCCAACAACCCCCATCTGCAGCTGATGCTTGAATCAACTGAGCTATCCTCAGTGCCTGAGGCTGACGCTTGGACCAACTGAGCTCTCCTCAGTGGTCAAGGCTGAAGCTCAAACCAATCGAGCCATTGGCTATGAGAGGGACAGAGAAAGAGAAGGAAGAGAGGAGGGAAAGAGAAGCAGATGATTGCTTCTCATATGTGCCCTGACTGGGGATTGTACCTGGGACATCCACACACCAGGCCAATGCTTTAACCACTGAGGCAACCAGCCAGAGCCTATATAACACTTTTTAAATTTAACTAATCACATGTTGAAAAACATTTTTTTAGACCTTGAAAAATTTTCATAGCTTGGGGACAGTTTGGGAACTGCTACTGAAAATACAGTAAATCTCTGAGTTACAAACATTCAACTTATGTACAATTAGTACTTACGAACAGAGCCCCTTAGTGCTGGGTTATTGGTAATCAACTACAGTTGGAAATCAGTGAAAATGACATACAGAGTTACTTGACTCCCATGGCAAAGAACTAACCAATGAAAACCTTCTGGAAGCAGAGCATTAGATTACAGCATTTCAGGAAGAAAACAGGGACCTAGAAACTCCAGAACTAAAAAAGTTTTCTGTAAGAGTTAGGTGATGCTTTTGGTCTCACTGAAGCAGGTATGGCAAAGTTAGAGGAGCAAGATCTGATACAGTTTAGTTCACCAAGGTTTACTGTATCATTACCAAAGGCCTGAGATGCTACAGGGCCATCTATGATGAGAAAATGAAAAGCTCTGTACAAACTTCCCTTGATCCCTAGTCAAGAAACTGACTTGAGCAGCAGAATCAAACCCCGACAATTTAACACCAGTCTCATCCTTTCTAACAAGTCCATCATCTTTTGCATCATCCAAGATTGTTTAAAGCTGTATTTGAAAAAGTTTAAGTATTTATATGCACAGAAAGGTAAAAATAAAATACTATGTTCAAACATCTGTGTAAGTTGCATTTAATAAGTAAATGAACTTGTTCCAACTTACATACAAATTCAACTTAAGAACAAAACCACAGAACTTATCTTGTTTGTAACCCAGGGACTAGCTATAGTGGGAGATAACCAAGGGTTATCAAGGAAGTGACACAATTAAAACGTTTTAGAATGATTAATATAATAGTGGTGCACAAGATGGATTAGAAGACGCAAACTTGGTAGATAGTGGGTAAGTTAATGATTCAATAAGCATTTATATGTAAAACAGTGCCAACTATATTTAAGAAATTCAACAAAGAATGGCAAAAAGAGTAACAGTTTAACAGGATTAACAGATTTGTTTCAGGGAGGACTGCATGTGTTTGAAGATAGAAACTAAGTTTTAGAAAGCAATATTCATTCTTTTTCTTAACGCTGTAGCTTTCTGACACAAATATTTAGGCAGAGCCCTGTCTAGATTAAACGGTATAAACTAAATTTTAGAAAATCTGTGAAACCTCAAGGAATATTACAGAAAACACAACTCAAAACATTCTGAAACATTTATAAGCAGTTATCTTTTACTTACATATATCTGGAGGTGCAGTGGCCACATGAGACTCATCAGAACCTGAAGATCCTGCAGTTGAAAAGGCTCTGGGAAAGACAACCTTTTTAACTAACGAGTGAAGTCCTGGGAGATAAGAAACCAGTCTGGCTTTGTTACAGAGCACCTAAAAATGACACAAAACTTTAAATTATTTGTTCTGGATATAAATGTTATACGTACACAGACAACCTCTGGCAAATCACACTGCAATGTATCTTTTTTTTTTAGATTTTATTTATTGACTTTTATGGAGGAGAGAGAAAGAGGGGGGAGAAGTGGGAACCATTAACTCGTAATATATATGTGCCTTGAATGGGCAAGCACTACGTTTCTAACTGGAGACCTCAGCATTCCAGGTCAATGCTTTATCCACTGTGCCACCATAGGCTGCAATATCTTTTTCTTTCTTTTTGGTATTTTCCCTAAGTTAGAAGCAGAGAGGCAGTCAGACTCCCGCATGTGCCCGACCGGGATCCACCCAGCATGCCCACAAGGAGGCGATGCTCAGCCCATCTGGGGCTTTGCTCTCCTGCAGCCAGAGCCATTCTAGTACCTGAGGCAGAGGCCACAGAGCCATCCTCAGCACCAGGGCCAACTTTGCTCCAATGGAGCCTTGGCTGCAGGAGGGGAAGAGAGAGACAGAGAGGAAGGAGAGGGGGAAGGGTGGAGAAGCAGATGGGCGCTTCTCCTGTGTGCCCTGGCCAGGAATCGAAACCCAGACTTCCACACGCCGGGCCAACATTTTACTGCTGAGCCAATGGCCAGGTCTGCAATATATCTTTTAAAATTGAATTTTATTCTATTATTGAGTACCTACTATATGACAAGCAATATATGTATTTTTAATTAAAAACAATAAACATGAATATTTAAAAACAGGTAACAAGTTACTTTGGGTAGAAGTACATGGCTTTTCCAATAATGGCCAGAATTAAGAGTGCCACACTAAGACAATGAGAACCTCCAAAAATTGCCCTCATGAGCAACACCAAAAAGATAGTTCAACAGTAAGATTCCTCTATTCTTAAAGTACAGAACTTTCAAAACTTTTCCTAGCATCAAAACCTGTTTATTTTCTAACATTCTCTTCTTTTACTGCTATAAACGGTGCCAATTATCTCCCATCTTTTCTCCTGGTTTCAAGGCAATGCACACTTTCTTCCATTTTAGCACATACCTTTCTTTGTGGTACGTTTTCTGCTCTTAAATTCCTTTCCTAGTCATAGATGTAATAATGAATGACTGTGTTAAATGTGTAAACTCTTAGCAAAATCCTTGTTAAAATACCAGTGGTTTTTAACTTTTTTACACTTGGGGAATGGTTAAAATAGAATTATTTCAGGGTCCACTAAGGTAGGAATCACCCTGAGCATAAGCAAATTCAACCAAGATCACTGGGTTTGTAATCTTCACACAACATCAAGGTGGTTAATTTTTGCAAAGTGGCACAAAATTTCTGGCGGACCAGCAGCTGAAAGCCATTGAAAACCATTCATGTATGAAACACATCCATATGCGTCCACAAACATTTTTCTGTGGTACAGTGTTACAAGAAATTTAAATTGGATATTAACACTGGCAGCACTGGATTCACATTTCCAAAAACATCGGTTAGCAACAAATCTGTTCCCTTTATAACAGAAATGGGCATTTCAATTTGTCAAAATCCCTATCAAGGCTTCTTAATTGACCTGGACATTTATGATACCTGCTATGTATGCTAAGGAAGACACATGTATCTGCATATTTCATTACTAACATCCATTCCTCGTTTAAAATGCATATAAACTAACACAAATTTTTTAATGTACATTTGAACATCACAACTAAAATTTTATATGATCTTCCTTCTATCAGTAAGAGGATCTATAAAGTAGTTTTCAAATTATTTACCCTACTGAATTAATTGATAGAGCCAGGTCAATATTAGTATTCTATTTTAATTAATGTCTTTTCTTTGAGAATAGCACATGCTTTTTAAAAAGATTCCATTTCTGGCCCTGGGCAGCTGGCTCAGCAGTAGAGTGTCAGCCTAGCACACGGAAGTCCCAACTTTGATTCCTGGTCAGGGCATACAGGAGAGGCGATGCTCTGCTTCCTTTTCCTTCTCTTTCTATCTCTCTCCCCCTCCCACAGCCATTGCTCATTCAAGCAAGTTGGCCTTGGGCACTAAGGATGGCACCATGGCCTTGCCTCAGGCCCTAAAAGAGCTTTGTTGCTGAGCAACAGAGCAACAGCCCCAGAAGGGCAGAGCATCACCCCATAGAGGGTTTGCCAGGTGGATGCTGGTCAGAGCGCATGCGAGAATCTCTCTGCCTTCCTGCCTATCACTTAATAAAAGGAAAAGAAAAATAAATCCCTTTCTGTGGTTATGGCTAGGTAAAAATTCACCTTAAAATGTGGCCAACATTAGTGGTCTACTTTTATAACTAGTCCCTATAGTCACATTATTAGATTCTTAGTATATCAGATTCTATTACAGAAATACTATCCTGGGAAATTGCTGCCATACTAAGCTTCCTAACACACAGCTCTGATTAAATCAGCATGATTTAAAGAATAGTCTAAATTAAATTACTGAGTTTGGCATTCAAGACTCTGTTATTTAATCAAAATTCCACAATCCATACTTATTTCCCAATAATTTTATTCACATATATTCAGGAAGGCAAAACTGACTTCTCAATTTTTGAAAGAGGCCTATCTTTGAACAGACCACCAGTTCTTCCCAACGAAACTATAGAGCAGGGGTCAGGAAACTTTTTGGCTGAGAGAGCCATGAATACCACATATTTTAAAATGTAATTCCGTGTACATACAACGGAATTACATACAATGACCCGTGTGCGTTACACATTATCCAATAAAAATTTGGTGTTGTCCTGGAGGACAGCTGTGATTGGCTCCAGCCACCGGCAACCATGAACATGAGCGGTAGGAAATGAATGGATTGTAATACATGAGAATGTTTTATAGTTTTAACATTATTTTTTTTTAAAGATTTGTCTGCAAGCCAGATGCAGCCATCAAAAGAGCCACATCTGGCTCGCGAGCCATAGGTTCCCGACCCCTGCTGTAGAGTATATAAATCCCATTCTTCTTTCAAAACTCAAATTAAATGCTTCTCAGATTAATGGATCCCAAGTCCCTACTTTCCCTTTCCACAAAGCTGAATCTGTACATAACTTAAAAAAAATTACTTTCTTACTTTTATTTCAGCTGTTTTATGTCTTATGTCCCCTACTATATGAATCCTTATGCTAGGATTAATCCCTAGAAAGTCAAAGTTAGGCCCTGGCCGGTTGGCTCAGCGGTAGAGCGTCGGCCTAGCGTGCGGAGGACCCGGGTTCGATTCCCGGCCAGGGCACACAGGAGAAGCGCCCATTTGCTTCTCCACCCCTCCGCCGCGCTTTCCTCTCTGTCTCTCTCTTCCCCTCCCGCAGCCAAGGCTCCATTGGAGCAAAAATGGCCCGGGCGCTGGGGATGGCTCTGTGGCCTTTGCCTCAGGCACTAGAGTGGCTCTGGTAGCAACATGGCGACGCCCAGGATGGGCAAAGCATCGCCCCCTGGTGGGCAGAGCATCGCCCCTGGTGGGCATGCCGGGTGGATCCCGGTCGGGCGCATGCGGGAGTCTGTCTGACTGTCTCTCCCTGTTTCCAGCTTCAGAAAAAAAAAAAAAAAAAAAAAAAAAGAAAGTCAAAGTTAATCAATCTCTCTCTCTGGTCTACCTGAATAATAGCTTTTGCTCTCATTTTGTAAGATTTGGAAGATACCTGGTATATTAAAACTGCTACAAAACCTTCAGTTTGGCTAACAAAGAAATAAAAAATGGCGTAAAAACAGATTATAAATATTTACTGAAATATCTTTCTTAAAAATATTGACAGGACCTGACCAGGTGGTGGCACAGTGGATAGAGCATCAGACTGGGATGCAGAGGACCCAGGTTCGAGACCCCGAGGTCACCAGCTTGAGCACGGGCTCATTTGGTTTGAGCAAAGCTCACCAGCTTGGACCCAAGGTCGCTGGGTTGATCAAGGGGTGTCTCGGTCTGCTGAAGGCCCACAGTCAAGGCACATATGAGAGCAATCAATGAACTAAGGTGCTGCAATGAAAAACTGATGATTGCCCTGGCCGGTTGGCTCAGCGGTAGAGCGTCGGCCTAGCGTGCAGAGGACCCGGGTTCGATTCCCGGCCAGGGCACACAGGAGAAGAGCCCATTTGCTTCTCCACCCCTCCGCCGCGCCTTCCTCTCTGTCTCTCTCTTCCCCTCCTGCAGCCAAGGCTCCATTGGAGCAAAGATGGCCCGGGCGCTGGGGATGGCTCTGTGGCCTCTGCCCCAGGCGCTAGAGTGGCTCTGGTCGCAACATGGCAACGCCCAGGATGGGCAGAGCATCGCCCCCTGGTGGGCAGAGCCTCGCCCCATGGTGGGCGTGCCGGGTGGATCCCGGGCGCATGCGGGAGTCTTTCTGACTGTCTCTCCCTGTTTCCAGCTTCAGAAAAATGCAAAATAAATAAATAAAAAAGAAAAACTGATGATTGATGCTTCTCATCTCTCTCCATTCCTGTCTGTCTGTCCCTACCTCTCTCTCTCTGTAAAAAAAAAAAAAAAAAAAAAGACAGGATGACTCTGACTGTAATTCTTTTTATTTATTTGTTTGTTTTTATTAAGCAAGAGGTGGGGAAGCAGAAACAGACTCCTGCATGCCTCTGGACTGGGATCAACCCAGCAAGCACCCTACTTGCCCTGTGCCCTGCCCATCTGGGGCCACTGCTCAACAGAGCCTTTCCAAAACCCAGGAGAGGACATGGAGCCACCTCAGTGCCCTTGGCCAACTTGCTCAAACAGAGTCATGGGTACAGGAGGGTGAAAGAGTGGGGGGGTGAGACAGTGAGAATGAGAGAGAAAGAGAGAGAGAGAGAGAGAGAGAGAGAGAGAGAGAGAGAAGGGGAGGGGTGAGAAGCAGATGGTTGCTTCTCCTGTGTGCCTGACCAGGAATCCAAGCCTGGACTTCCACACCCAGGGCAATGTTCTACCACTGAACCAACCAGCCAGGGCCCTGAATGCACTTCTAAAACTAAATTTGTAGAAGTACACGTGTATTGAAAAGAATGTTCAAACTACCCTCAAAGCATACCAACATTATTTTCACACCCTGTACTTTCCTTGACACTTGATACACTAACTCAGCAATTTCAACCTTTTTCATTTCATGGTACACATAAACTACGGTAATCACTAAAATTCAGTGGCACACCAAAAAAGATATTTTTTGCTAATCTGACAAAAAAAATACGTTTAATTTTGATCCATTCATACTGGATGGCTATTGTGTTCGCCACTGCCATTTCTGACAATCTAAGGGAAAAGAGGTCAGTGCCCCTGACTAAATAGCGATAGCATGTTTTAAAAATCCTTGCAGCAGTAACCTGAAGCACGAAAAACATCAGTGGAGAGTGAACAATGCCCTGGCAGATATTATACTGTGCTGTTTACTTGAAAACTGTACGGTTTTCTGAACCAGTATCATCCCAATTAATTCAACTTTAAAAAAAGAAACAAAAAAAAAGCCATTATGCCACCAAGAATCCAAACCCGTCTCTCCAACATCCTAACAAGACCCGAGCTAGTATGTCACTAGACTGCCTGCCTGTTGAGAGACTACGTACTCACTTTGGCCATTTCTAGCACAGAGAGCAGACACGAAATATCTTTCCTTTCCTGAAGTTATTCCTGGAGAAGACAAAACAAAACAGGACAGTGACCATTAAGCTTTAACGACAGACCGCTGGGGTAAAGTCCTCTGTCTCCTCCCGTGTGCCCTCAGCCAGGACAGAACCGAAGTCCGAGCGCTGCCCACACCGAGGCGGCCGCCGCCCTGCCTCGCGATGCCCCCCGCCCAGCACAGCCCCCGGCACAGCCCCCCGCGCGCAGCCCTCAGCCCGGCCCCGCACAACCCGGCCCAGCACAGCCCCCCACGTGCAGCCCCCGGCACAGCCTCCTGCGCGCAGCCCCCAGCCCCGCCCCACACAGCCCCCCGCGCGCAGCCCCCAGCCCGGCCCCGCGCAGCCCCCCGCTTCACCCGACACAGCCCCCTGCGCGCAGCCCCCCGCTTCACCCGACACAGCCCCCCGCGCGCAGCCCCCAGCCCGGCCCCGCGCAGCCCCCCGCGCGCAGCCCCCCGCTCCACCCGACACAGCCCCCCGCGGGACCGCTGGAACAACGCGGGCTAGCCCCGGGCGCGGAGCGTGGAGCCAGACCCGGACGGTGCCAGGGGTCGGAGCAGGTATGTTGACACAGGTCAGGGCCGCCTGACAACAGCTCCAAACAAAGGTTCGAGTAGAACGGAAGAGTGAGGAAGCAAAAAGAGCCGGAAGCCACAGTGACAGGACGACTGGGGACAGAGACATGGCCCTGAGGGCATAGGGGCAATACCGAAAGCTGTGGCCCCAGGACGGGCGAGTTTGGAGGGGCTACCGCGGGCAGAAACCCTCCATACCAGTCACCACCACCGCCTCCAGCTGTCCCAGACCCTCCTTTTCCCGCCGTGAAAATGGCGGCGGCGGCGGCGGCGGCCGCGGGAAGGAAGCCCCTACGCTGGCAGTGACCAGGCTGGAGAAGGTGCTTCCGAGCGCATCGATGAGGAGCGTCGAACCCATGCTGCGCACGCGCACGGTAGAACTAGGCGGCCAACGAGGTGGGAAGGGAGGAGGTGAGGCAAGGCTGACTTGGGGAATGGCGATGAGGAGTCCTGGCGTGGGCCAGGCGCTCAGTTCATTTCGTTCGTTAACTTATTGATCCATTTCATAAATTCTCATCGCCCCAAGATTTTCTTTCTTTCTGGAAGTTTGGTTTTCTGTCCTTTGTATCATAGTTTATTATTAATGATTTACAGTTCTTTAGCATAGGACACTTATGTTTTTCTTTATGTACCAGCCCTTAATAGGTTCAAATATATATGTAGACTTATTGATAAGTAGTACATCATTTTTATTTATTAATTTAATATTTAAATTAAAATTTATCATTAATTTTTTAATTATCTGAAGTCCCTATGTGATTCATTCTGATATTTCTGTTTGGGTCATATTGGACAAGTTACTTAGTCTCCTTATGCTTTTGGTTTCATTACTTCTAAAACAGGAATAGTAAGTGCCCACCTCGTACACTGTTTATGAAGATTAAATCAGTTAACTTATTGCACATACTTATATAGTAATGTGGATGAAAAACGAACCACATACTAAACCTGACAAACTCGGGTGGGCTGCCTGGTGGGCCTGTACACAGAGACTGAAAGCAATCACATAGGATGGTCTGAAAAAACTTTCTAACTAAAAACAGTTCATGGTAGATAGTGAGGTCTAGGGTGGTATTTTTCTGTAACAAAGGTCAGTGTTTGCATTAGTGGAAGACTAATATGCCCTTGAATTGTAAGGGTAATCTTTCTAGACCCCTCAGGGCACCATCACCACACCAGAGCAGGGACTACAAATCCACTCATTGATATTAGTATCATATTAATTGTTAAACTGTTAACTATCTTCCGCCTGTCTATGTGAAAGAAGTTTGTGTCTATTCCTTTTGCTTGCTTTTCTTTTCTTTTCTTTTTTGAGAGACAGGAAGGGAGAAAGATGTGAAGCATCAACTCAACTCATAGTTGTGTCATTTTAGTTGTTTTTGTTCATTGATTGCTTTTATATACACCTTAGGGGGCAGTGGCTCCAGCCTTGCCAGTTACCCCTTGCTCAAGCCAGTGAACTTGGGCTTCAAGCCAATGACTTTGGGTCCGAGCCAGTGACCATGAGATCATGTCGACAATCCCTGGTGACCCTGCACTCAAGCTAGTGAGCCTGTGCTTATGCTGGCAACCTCAGGTTTCGAACCTGGGTCCCAGGTTGTCACTCTATCCACTGTGCCACCACTGGTCAGGCATCCTTTTACATTTTATCTAATCCCAAGGACTTCCCAGTTTTGCTTTCTCCTGCTTCCCTAATCAATCATCAATCACCAATGGATTTCATATAATTCCCTTACGTCCTCCCCTTTGATTCTAATGTATAAATAAAGTAAGTGGTAAAGCTGCCATTTTTTGGAGCATTTTCTCAATCCATTGATATTTTGCTTCCTGGCAATTGTCTTTGTAAGGTATTTTCTGCTGAGGAGAAAGAAGGACATAGCCACCAAGTGTGGACAAGCAAAAGCTTTATTTAAAGCGCATCCCTAGGAGGTTCACTGGTCCACAAGACAGGGGCCAGGGAAGTTGCGCAGCTTCCTTCACTGGAGGGGGGGGAGTAATTTATAGTGTCGCTAGGGTGGTGGCAGGTTGATATGTCGTGGTGAAATTTCATTGGCTGACAGATTTTTTTCAAAATGCTCCTGGGCCATTTCTTTTGGTGGTCATGGGTGTGGGTGGTTTTGGCCAAAGTCCCCGGACCTGGTTCCTCATGTGACCTTCCCCCATTGCCAACCTACCTCACATTCCGACCTTTTGCGTTAGATAGGGGCGCTGCTATTTGTCTGGCTAGTTCCTGCTGGTTAGAAGCATCGTGGGGAAGGGTGGTTGGAAGGAGGTGGCTTTGAGGGGAGTCATGTATATGGGTGTAGGAGCATCTAGTTGACCGTGACTCGAGAAACCTCGTGGATGCGGCCCTGTAAGAATCTAAAAAAAAAAAAAAGGAGCCAACATAAGTAATATGCTGATAATTAGAAGAGGACATAGAATAGATAGGGGCAATCCAGGTGAGGATGGGTGACTGTCACCAGGAGTTAAGCAGGTTGTAGAAAGAGAGACTCTTGCACAGTTTCTTTTGCAGACGGTTGAGGACATTGATGTTTTCTTCCATCAGGCCAGTCTTATTGATATAGTAACAGCACGGCTCCCTGCTTTAATTCACTCTGGCAGCAGGTTCCTGGTGGGAGGGACAAGAGTAACAGGAGGATCTTCAGGGCCCAACGTTTTGGTGAGTTGAAGACGGGTGGGGCGCAGTGGTTCCAACTACCAGCGGTCCTGCATGGGGGCAAGCTTGAGGTGAGAGACATGATACCAAGGTGTTTGCCCTAGGACTGTGATGGTGAACCTTTTTATAAAAACCACCCACTTTTGCAGTGCTGGTCAACCTGGTCCCTCCTACCCACTAGTGGGTGTTCCAGCTTTCATGGTGGGCGGTAGCGGAGCAACCAGATGGCCTCTCAGTTGGCCCACCATGAAAGCTGGAACACCCACTAGTGGGTAGGAGGGACCAGGTTGACCAGCACTGCAAAAGTGGGCAGTTTTTATAAAAAGCTTTACCATCACGGCACTAGGAGCTTGGCTACAGTAGGAGTAGTCAATATTACCATATGGGGTCCTGTCCATCTGGGCTGTAGGAAGCCAGGCTGCAGCTCCCTCAGAAGAACCCTGTCTCCTGGCTGGAGGGGGACCGCTGGGTGTGCTTCATCTGGAACTCCTTTGGGAGGAAGGAGTTCATGTTCCCTGAAAAGATGGCAGAGTAAAGATAGAAAGGGGAGGTATGTGGCAAGAGGAGGGGGGGTTAATAGGTAAGTTATGATTAATTAGGAATGGTCTACTGTAAACCAGCTCAAAGGGACTGAGTCCAGTGGAGTTCCACAGGGTTGCTCTGATTCTGATGAGTGCCAGGGGGAGGAGGTTTGGCCAGGAGTGTCTGGTCTTGATGGAAAGTTTGGTTAGTTGACCCTTCAGGATGCCATGGGCCCCTTCTACCTTACCCAACAATTGAGGGTGATAGGGTTTGTGGAGTCTTCAGGTAATGTTGAGACAGATGGTAACCTGCTGGACTATTTGGACAGTGAAGGCTGGGCCATTGTCTGACTGGATGGTAGTAGGCAGTCCAAATTGAAGGATGATACATTCAACGAGAATGGAGGCACTGGTGTCTGCTGTTTCTCAAGAGGTGGGAAAGGCTTCTATCCACCCTGAAAAGGTATCAACAAAAATTAAGAGATAACGGAGTTTTTTATGAGGAGGCATATAAGTGAAGTCGATTTGCGAATCTTGGTCTGGTAAATGCCCCCTCAGTTGATGAGTGGGGAAGCGGGGGTAAAGTCCCCCTATTTTGGTGCCCTGGACAGTGGATGAAGGCCACTATTTCAGGGAGCAGGCTCCTGCACTATTGGGGTGAGGGTTTGAGCCTCACCTTTGTTAGCTCTTAAGCCTTCTCCTGATGGCTCCTCTTCAACTGTGCCTATCTTAGTTTGTTCCTGCCTTCAGGAATCTTACCCATCTTTGACTAACCAGCCATCTTAGGGGCCAAACAGAATTATGTGATTGAGGGAGGAGCAATGTCCCTTCCGAAAATGCTTAGTTTTATTTATTTATTTTAGCAGCTGATGATGCTACCTTTTTAAAATTTATAATACATTTTCTTTCTAATTTCTTGAGCTGATTGCTATGTAAAGGCTAAGTTGAATGCCTTAGTATCTTCTTTGATTCTGGTTAACAGAAATTGGTGGAAAGTGTCCAAAATTTCCTTACTTCTTTGGGTGCTAAAATCTCACTTAAGCTAGGCAACCAGAAACATTTTCTTGTGGTGGTCTCAATTGTTTTAAGTGTGGCAGCATATGTACAGTACAGATTTTAACAGTCCTGTTAGGGCTTGAAGCTTTTCTGATAAAGGGAATTCCGAGTTTTCTAATTCTATAGGTTACTTGAAAAAAAAAAAGGATTTAAATTATTTCCTAATATCTAAACAAAGATTTCAACATCACAGGGCTATGAAATAGCAAATAAAAAGGAGAATTAACAAAAGGCTTTTGAAGTAACAAAATACATTTCTATCAAGAAAATACTTTTTACACAACAAGGAATTCTTTGTACAAAAAGGAAGTCTTTGGATTTGGCAGACTGTTTTATATAATTCTATATGCCTTATCATTAGTACAATTTTAGTACAATTTATAATAAGAGGATTGTAAATTACTATCTTCAATGAACCACTGATTTACTGAGAAAAATAAGGAATGATACCAAATATTCAAAGAAGAACTAACTCCTATCCTTCTCAAGCTATTTCAAAAAATTCAAGAGGAAGGAAGACTTCCACGCTCCTTTTAAGAGGAAAGTATAATTCTGATTCCAAAACCAGCCAAAGACAACACAAAGAAAAGAAAATTATAGGCCATTATCCCTGATGAATATAGATGCTAAAATCCTCAATAAAATATTAGCAAACCGGATCCAGCAATATATGACAAAAATCATACACCATGATCAAGTGGGATTTATTCTTAGGAGGCAAGGCTGGTACAATATTCACAAATCAACCAATGTGATTCATCACATAAACAAAAGGAAGGAGAAAAAACATGATAATTTCAGTAGATGCAGAAAAAGCATTTGATAAAATCCAGCACCCATTCATGATCAAAACTCTCAGCAAAGTAGAAATACAGGGAACGTACCTCAACATGATAAAGGCCATCTATGACAAACCCACAGCCAACATCATACTCAATGGAAAAAAATTAAAAGCAATACCCTTAAGATCAGGAACAAGGCAGGGGTGCCCCTTTGTCACCACTCTTATTCAACATAATTCTGGAAGTTCTAGCCACAGCAATCAGACAAGAAGAAGAAATAAAAGGCATCCAAATTGGAAAAGAACAAGTAAAACTATCATTATTTGCAGATGATATGATATTGTATATCAAAAACCCTTAAGTCTCAGTCAAAAAACTACTGGACCTGATAAATGAATTCAGAAAGGTGGCAGAATATAAAATTAATACTCAGAAATCAGAGGAGTTTTTATACACTAACAATGAACTGTCAGAAAGAGAAATTAAGGAAGCAATTCCTTTCACCATTGCAACCAAAAAAATAAAGTACTTAGGAATAAACTTAACCAGGAAGATTAAAGACTTGTACTCGGAAAATTATAAAACATTGATAAAAGAAATTAGGGAAGATACAAACAAGTGGAAGCATATACCGTGCTCATGGTTAGGAAGAATAAACATCATTAAAATGTCTTATTACCCAAAGCAATTTATAAATGCAATGCAATACCGATTAAAATACCAATGACTTACTTCAAAGATATAAGTCACATATTCCAAAAATTTATATGGAACCAAAAGCAAACATGAATAGCTTCAGCAATCTTGAAAAGGAAGAATAAAGTGGGAGGTATCACACTTCCAGATATCAAGTTATACTACAAGGCCATTGTACTCAAAACAGCCTGGTACTGGCATAAGAACAGGCATATAGATCAATGGAACAGAACTGAGAACCCAGAAATAAACCCACAGTTTTATAGACAACTGATATTTGACAAAGGAGGTAAGGGCCTACTTTGGAGTAAAGACAGCCTCTTTAACAAATGGTGTTGGGAAAATTGGACAGCTACCTGCAAAAAAAATGAAACTAGATCACCAGCTTACACCACTCACAAAAATAAACTCAAAATGGATAAAAGACTTAAATGTAAGCCGTAAAACCATAAGCATCTTAGACGAAAACATAGGCAGTAAGCTCTCTGACATCTCTCACAGCAATATATTTGCTGATTTATCTCCACATGCAAGTGAAATAAAAAACAGGATAAACAAATGGGACTATATCAAACCAAAAAGCTTTTGCATAGCTAAAGACAATAAGAAAAAAATAAAAAGACAAACTACACAATGGGAGAATATATTTAACAATATGTCTGATAAGGGGTTAATAACCAAAATTTATAAAGAACTTGTAAAACTCAGTATCAGGAAGACAAACAATCCAATCAAAAATGGGCAAAAGCAGTGAATAGACACTTCTCCACAGAGGACATACAGATGGCCAATAGGCATATGAAAAAATGCTCAACATCACTAATCATTAGAGAAATGCAAATTAAAACTACAATGAGATATCATCTCACACCAGTCAGAATGGCGCTCATCAACAAAACACAGAATAAGTGCTGGCGAGGATGTGGAGAAAAGGGAACCCTCCTACACAGCTGGTGGGAATGCAGACTGGTGCAGCCACTGTGGAAAACAGTATGGAGATTCTTCAAAAAATTAAAAATTGAACTGCCATTTGACCCAGCTATACCACTTTTAGGAATATACCCCAAGAATACCATAGCACTGTTTGAAAAGAAGAAATGCACCCCCATGTTTATGGCGGGATTGTTCACATTAGCGAAGATCTGGAAACAGCCCAAGTGTCTGTCAGTGGACGAGTGGATTAAAAAGCTTTGGTACATATATACTATGGAATACTACTCAGCCCTAAGAAATGATGACATCAGATCATTTATAATAACATGAATGGGCCTTGATAACATTATACTGAGCGAAATAAGTAAATCAGAAAAAACTAAGAACTATATGATTCCATACATAGGTGGGACATAAAGATGAGACTCAGAGACATGGACAAGAGTGTGGGGGTTTCAGGGTGTGGGGGAGGAGAGGGAGAGTATTGAGGGAGGGGAGGGGCACAAAGAAAACCAGTTAGAAGGTGACAGAAGACAATTGGACTTTGGGTGATGGGAATGCAGCATAATCGAATGTCAAAATAACCTAGAGATGTTTTCTCTAAAAATATGTACCCTGATTTATCAATGTCACCCCATTAAAATTAATTAAAAAAATAGGAATAGTAAAAATGCAGTCACTATTTCATAACTACCCAGCTGGCAAAAAGATGTTAACCCTTTTCTTGGCACATAGTGCTTTATACTCTTAAGTCAATATTAGGGAATATGTCAGGGTGTCTGGGATTTCAGGTGCCAGAGGGGGAGCCGGCGCTGGGAGCTGTGAGAGGAGCCTGCCCCTTTTATTCCTTTTTTTTCTTTTTTCTGCTGCTTTTCAAGCAGCCATTAGTAAAACAATGGCCCCTCCCATGCAGGAACGCAATCCAATCCACCACCTGCAACCAACTGCCCTCTGAGCAACTGCCTAGTGCCATTTCCTACAACAAAAGCAGCAAACCAAAAAGAAAAATAAAATACAAATTTCACAAAATCACCTTCCCAACAGTGGGCTACTCTAGCCCACATGAGGTTTTCAATTTCTCCAGGGACACAGCAACCCCGCAATTCCCTAAGAACCCTCTCTTACAATTTTCAACCATTATGGTTAAAGCAGTGGGTCGCCTCGTGAACCCCATGCTTCTGCGTCAGACAACAATCATGCCACACGAAGGAACTGGGGAAAGGTAGGGGAAAGTTGGAGGGTGACCCAACACCACCTCGGCCCTGTCGATCTTAGAGGTTCAGAACCTTACAACTTCCCTTGGCTTTTGCCCTCTGGTTTTAAGCCAGAAATTTCCAAATTTTTTTTTGTATACAAGAACTTAATTCAGGCCTTAAAAATAGACACACTTAGATTCAGGCCTTAAAAATAGACACATTTAGACATTAAACAAATACTTCTCATACAATCACACAAATCAAGAAATTTAAATGAGCATGCTTTATTTATTCTAATTATACCAGAGATTTTCCTGAAAAACAAAACGAACTTACAAAACAATTTACTATTTTACATTTACACTTGATTTTAGGCCCACAGTTAGACAGATAAAGGAAGCAGTTCCCTGTCAGGGGGCTCTCAGATGCTCGCCTAGCCATGTCCCTTCAGAACTTGGGCTCAGGCACCAGAGATCTTCACTCCCATACCAATCACTCAGGGGTTTTCGACAGAAACATTAAAAGCAAAGAATGAGATCTCGACAAGCACAAAGGTGTCCCTGGAAGTCCAAGGCCGGACTGATTAACTCAGTCCCCACTCAGGTCTCTTCCTCAGAGTACAAACAAATGTCCTCACTCAATAGTTCCAAACAGAATTCAGCAAAGCAAAAGATCTGTCTCACTTACCTCCAGAGGTCAGAATTTACACTCCTCAATTTCTGCTGAATTGTCGAATTTGGGGAGTGGAGGTGTCTGCCGAAGAGCTGTCTGAACTCCACAGGAAAACAGGAGGCCTGGAATGTCTCAGGTGGCACCTCTCTTTGAGATTCTGGCAGGGTCAGGCAACCCTCCAGAGAGGCCAGTTGATCCAGGTTTCTCTACCCGATGACACGGGACACCGGCATTTCGGGCAAGCTCCCCAATGTTGTAAAGTAGTGTTCTGCGGGTTTACGTAGCAACATCAAGTCCAAAAGAATTTTTGAGGAGTTTTATTGATTAAACTGCTGCATATGACTAACACAGGGTATAGCTGACCCAAATCGTGCAGTAATGGCACCGCTCAAGGGGAGGGAAAAGAAGGAAAAGAAGAGTTCTTCAGGGGGGTTGGCGAAGGAAGAAAGATCAGGAACGGAGGGTTTAGCTGAGGTTTTTCTGGCTAAAAGGACCTGTGCCGTAGAGCAGGTGGCACAAAGATTAGGACAGGAGCGCATATACTAGAAGCCCTGAATATAAGGGATTTCCAAACATTTCCCAGTTCTTTGGCAATAGTTTTGTAAATTGGTGAGGATGTTAAAGTTGAAAGTCCCTTAAAAGGCCACCTGGTTTTGATTGTCTAATGCAGGGGTCCCCAAACTTTTTATAGAAGGGGCCAGTTCACTGTCCCTCAGACTGTTGAAGGGCTGCCACATACAGTGCTCCTCTTACTGAACACCAATGAAAAAGGTGCCCCTTCTGGAAGTGCAGCAGGGGGCCTGATAAATGGCCTCAGGGGGCCACATGTGGCCCGTGGGCCATAGTTTGGGGGCTCCTGGTCTAATGAGTATTGTGGCCTGGCCTCAGTGAAGAAGAAGATCAGTTTCTTCTTCTTTAGGGAGGGATCAATGTTCGAAAAATTCCAGATAAGGCACCCCAGGGATGTTTTTGAGCCAGATTTAGATTCCTGTGCCCCCATGGCCACCCTTAGCCTTGGGGTGATCAGAGATGAGAATTGGCACCCCGCAACTCAATCTCTGGCCACTGGATGGTCAGGTAGAGTGGGAGGGTCCAGGACATCTTCATGGGCACACACGCACTTGGAACAGGTAGGAGGTCCCTGACACAGCTGCGAGTATGGACAGGGAGTCTTAGAGTCGGAAAGAACTGAGGGGAGGCCGGAGGCAGGGGACTTACTGCACCATGTGCTGGAGTGGGTGGGAGATCAGAGGTCCCTGGTCTTCCTTGGAAGACAAGGAGAGAGGGATGGTCCTTGTGGACTCAAGCTCCTCCCAGGTTTCGGCACCAAATGTAAGGTATTTCTCACCGAGTAAGAAAGAAAGATGTAGACACCAAGTGTGGACAAGCAAAAGCTTTATTTATAGCGCTTCCCAGGCGAGGTTCATTGGTCCACAAGACAGTGGCCAGGGAAGTTGAGCAGCTTCCCTCACACAGGGGTAATTTATAGTGTCTGTAGGGTGGTGGCAGGTTGATATGTTGTGGCAAAATTTAATTGGCTGACAGATTTTTTCAAAGTGCTCCTGAGACGTTTCTTTTGGTGGTTATGGGTATGGTGGTTTTGGCCAAAGTCCCCGAACCTGGTTTGTCATGTGACCTTCCCCCATTGCCAACCAACCTCACAGTATTCATTTTGGCTCAACTAAACAATAAAAATTCTTACAGGTTTGGACTTCTTTTTTTTTTTTTACATTGACAGTTATGTGTACATACAGACACAGCAGAGCATTTGGGAGTCACAGAAGGCTTCTGAGGATAACCACTGATCTCAGTGTTTTAGTTACTTACAACTTGTTATTTTTTTATGCCTCATGATTTCTCTTTTGATTCGGCTTACTTGTCCAGGTTATATAGCAGCAAGATTTCTGGTTCAATGATGATTGTGAGCTTTTGGAAATCATGAACCATTTGCATTTGTAATTTGCCAGGACAGAAAGTCATCTATTAGGTACAGGTAGGAAACAAAAGGAGTCAGTGAGCAATGGTATGTGTATGGCCAGGGCCCGCCATCCTGGCCATCACATGCAGGTTCGCATTTGATTTGGACAGATGGTAATTAAACAATGGAGCTAAGAACTGGTGGGCCATTACCTTTAATCCTAGTTTGCACCTGGTGGGCAAGAAATACACACAGTGGGAAAACACTTTCCTTTCCATTCCGGGCTCCTAAAGCCACTGACTTATCCGAGTATTCCTAGAATCAAAGGTTTCTACCTCTACCAGCCTTATTCACCTCTGGTCCCCATCTCCTTTTCTCCGCACAAACTCTGCACAACCTGGCTTCTTCAGCACTCCACCATTTTGTCTGCTTCTCCTCTGCAATGCTAATTTCAGGAACAGAGAGAGAGAAAGAGAGAGAGAGAGAAAGAAAGAGAGAGAGCCCCTGGTCTCCCTTATTTTATAGTGTAGAAACCAAAGCCTTTAAGACAGTATACAAATAAGGAAGTCTCTGATACAAAGCTACTTATCTGAGGCATAAATGGGATTCCACATAAGAGTGCACCACCTCACATCATGCAACAGTCAAGGGTGTGGGGAAAAGCTTAGTGTTGAGAAGATCTTAGTACTAAAAGGGTGGGAAGGCTTAGTCTTAAAACTAAACCTTAGGCTATAAGGACCCTGCCTGCTCAGAGCCTGTCCCCCACAAACAATGCAAACCACAAGCAAGCAAACATATACATTGTTGGGCAGATAAAATGTATTATGCTCACTTTGTTAAAGATTACGCTGCCCACGAGGAGGCCGTCGCCCAGGTGATATTAATGTGTGTTGGGGTGGGCTAAAGGCAGGCAGAATCCTTGTAGCCTGGGGCTTGGTTTTGGGATTAAGCCTTTCCTACCCTTTTTTGATGTGGGGTGGTACAATCCAATCATGCCTCAGAGAAGTGACTTTGTATTAAAGACTTCCCTATTTTGTATATTGGATTAAGAGTTTGGATTTCTACACTATAAAATGGGGACGGAGCGGGAGCTTCCTCTCTTGGTTCCTGAGATTATCATTAGAGGAGAGAGCAGAGCAGAGAGCATAGAAAGGCCACGTGTAGTAGGCCAGGAGAAGCAGCCAAGATGGCGGAGTGCGGAGTGAGATGCCAGTTTGTGTAGAGTTTGTATCTGGGATAAGGAAGGAGATGGGGAACTGAGGAGAATAAGGCTGGTGAGCTAGAAACCTTTGATTCTAGGAAACTCAGATAAGTCAGTGGCTTTGTGAGCACTGAATGTGAGTGAGTTTTGGAGCCCAGTGTGTGTTTTTACTTGCCCGCCAGGTGCAAGCTAGAATTAAAGACTATGGCCCACCAGTTTTTGGCTCCATTGTTTCTTTACCGACTGTCCGAATCCAATGTGAACCTGCATAGGCCAGAAGGCTGCTGTGATAGTGGCCACTGGCCTTACATACATCATATTTGCAAACTTATTTGACTCAGAGTATGGTAGAAGGAGGCTGTCAGGAATAACTTTACAGCAGAGGTGATGCTTGAACTGTGTTCTGAAAGATGAGTAGGTATTTGCCCAAATACCAGGGAAAGATTTAGAGGGGTGAGGACATTTCAGGCAAAGGAAGCAGTATGAACAGAGATACGGAATCCAAAACACAGGCAGTTGGAAAGACCACAAGTGATCAAGATGTTACTGGTGGAGCAACAAAACCTCAATTCTTGTCTAGCTTGGGAGAAATAATTGAATCAAGAGAAAAACTATAGCAAGCCAAGCAAGAGTTTGTTGGCTGTGCAGAAATATACTCAGGAAGGCCTGAGTGGGCAATTCACTTACAAGAATGAGTGTCCCAATTAGTTACAGAATTTATGTATTTATGGGCTTTACTTCCTGGATTTTCCCACTCCCATTTTTTTTTCTTTATAGCTGCTTCTTATTCATTTGTCTTCATTGTATTGCTATGTGGCTGATACCATATCAGCAAACTAGAGACCATCAGTCTGGGTGTGGTAAGGTAGATCCTGCATTCCTGGAATGCATGGGAGCAATTCATTCTTTCCCCTCCTTTGCCTATCCTGGCTCATCTCTAACTAGCAACCTAACCTAACAAAGACATTAAGTTGGAGGTTGACAGGGGCCAGATAATAGTCAGCCTTCAGTGCAATACTAAGGAACAAGAAGCAGCTGGGATTTAAGCAGAGTCATGACATTATCTGATTTGTGTCTTGGGAAGATCATCTGGCTTCAGTGTAGAGAATAGGTTGGAAGGTATGGGGTAGGAATTAGGCCAAATGGATAGGAGACTATTGCTGTGTCCATGAGAAAGAACATGAGAGCCTGAATGAAGGACAGGAGAATGTTGGGCAGATAAAATATATTATGCTCACTTTGTTAAAGATGGTGCTGCCCACATGAAAGCCCGACGACCAGGTGATGGTATTGGTTGCCCTTCTTGCTTGGGATGGGCGTGATTATGTTAATATGTGTTGGGAGAGGGCTTTTGTGCCAAAAGGCTTTAAAAAGAAGAGAGATTACATTGTTCAGGGGAAGAGTGATTATGTTCTAGGAGGAGCCCATGCTGTAGGAGAGCAGAGAAAGGCCATGCAGAGGAGGCCAGGAGAAGCAGCCAAGATAGTGGAGTGCTGAGGTACAAGCCAGTTTGTGCAGAGTTTGTGCAGAGAGAAGGAGATGGGGAACAGAGGTGAATAAGGCTAGCGAGCTAGAAACCTTTGATTCTAGGAAACTTGGATAAGTCAGTAGCTTGTGAACACTGAATGAGTGGGTTTTGGAGCCCAGTTTGTGTTTTTACTTGCCCACAGTGTACAAGCTAGGATTAAAGGTAATGGCCCACCAGTTCTTGGCTCCATTGTTTCATTACCGTCTGTCTGAATCTAATGCGAACCTTCATGGACCAGGCGGCTGTGATGGTGGCCGTGGCTACTGGCTTTACATTTGGTGTAGTCTGTGGCAGGATTCGATGCAGTTCAGTATGGAGCCACCACCAGCTTTGAGCGGTAGAGTAGAGCAGTGGTCCCCAACCTTTTTTGTTCCACGGACCGGTTTAATGTCAGAAAATATTTTCATGGACTGGCCTTTAGGGTGGGACAGATAAGTGTATCACGTGACCAAGACAAGCGTCAAGAGTGAGTCTTAGATGGATGTAACAGAGGGAATCTGGTCATTTTTTAAAAAATAAAACATTGTTCAGACTTAAATATAAATAAAACAGAAATAATGTAAGTTATTTATTCTTTCTCTGTGGACCGGTACCAAATGGCCCACGGACTGGTCCATGGCCCGGGGGTTGGGGACCACTGGAGTAGAGGACTGGCTGCTGTTATGGTTCCCCATGGCTGTCCTTTTGGGGGCCGTAGGCTGACTGACTTTTACAGCCATGCATGAGGAAACTAAGAGCTCTGTGGAAGAGGCTGCCCGGGACCTGCAAACCAAGCTGCGGAAGGAGCTGGAGCAAATGTGGGAAAAATAGATGCTAGCCCTGGAGCTGAAGCAAGCACCGGAGAAGGAGGCCAACCAGGTTCATGAGATTCGCTTGGAAATGGAGCAGCTGCTGGAGAGGGAATCACAGGTTTGTGAGTTGCAGCATGTCCTGGATGTGGTGGAGAGCCAGCAGCTGCGGGAGGCTGGGCTGACACTGGAGCTGGGGCTGCAAGACCTGCTGAGCAGAAGGCAGCAGAGGCCTGGAGCCTAAGCCTGGCAGTGTGAGCTGATGTTTTCAGTTCATCTTTGGAGTTTGAGGAGAATCAGGCTGGAGTTGCGATCCACAGTCTCTAGAAGGTGAGAGCCCAGCAGCAAGGAGTACTTACTACATCCCTGGTAGGTCTGTGATTTTGGGACATAGGGGTGAATGCCATCATGCTCTCTGGAGCAGAGATGGAAATGCTGACTGCCATTGCCATGTGCTCCTCTTTGGGACAGTGTAAGACCTGCCAGGATGGCAGGGATGAGGGGGGTGGCTGAGGCCCCATGTGCATGGACTGATTCCTGGACTATGACTGGAATGAGCACTGGCTCCTTTGTTGGATGGACTTATGGATTTTGGACAATGTGAAATACCCTGATGGGAGTATGGGGCGGCTTTGCTGGAGGGCCTCCTGACCCGGGAAGCTTTTCAAACAGCTAGAAGGAAAGCCAAGGACATTTTGCACTTTGGGCAAAGTGCTCAGAGACTGGTGAAATGTACCTTTGTAATTGTTGAAATTGTATGATTTGTCATGTTGTTGTAATTTGTGTAACATGCCTAATTTCCTTGCACAGGGATGCCAGTGGTATAGATTGTGGGTAGTAAAGTGAGCATAGGGGAGGATTGTTGGGCAGATAAAATATATTATGCTCACTTTGTTAAAGATGGTGCTGTCCACATGGAAACCCGTAGCCCAGGTGATGGTATTGGTTGCCCTTCTTGCTTGGGATGGGCGTGATTATATGTTGGGGGAAGGCTTTCACGCCAAAAGGTTTTAAAAGGAAGAGAGATTACGTTGTTCTGGGGGAAGAGTGATTATGTTCTAGGAGGAGCCCATGCTGTAGGAGAACAGAGAAAGGCCATGCAGAGGAAGCCAGGAGAAGCTGCCAAGATGGTGGGGTGCTGAGGTAGAAGCCAGTTTGTGCAGAGAGAAGGAGATGGGGAACAGAGGTGAATAAGGCTAGTGAACTAGAAGCCTTTGATTCTAGGAAACTCGGATAAGTCAGTAGCTTGTGAGCTCTGAATGAGTAGGTTTTGGAGCCCAGTGTATGTTTTTACTTGCCCACTGGGTACAAGCTAGGATTAAAGGTAATGGCCCACCAGTTCTTGGCTCCGTTGTTTCATTACCATCTGTCCGAATCTAATGCGAACCTGCATGGGCCAGGCTGCTGTGATGGTGGCTGTGGCTACTGGCTTTACAGAGAACATTGAGGAATCAACATGGCATAGCTGCAACATTGGTCGCAGATGAGGAAAAGGGGACAAGCTGAAGATGATCCTAAATTTTTGACTTAGGATAATTGGTGAATGAAGTTGCTTTTGCTGAGATTGGGAATCCAGTAATGTTAATACCTATGGAATGTATGCTATGTGTTGACACTTGGATAGGGATTTTTCCTTTGTCTATTTTCATTCTCATAATCCAGAAAATGGAAGTATTATTATCTTCAGGTTAAATATGAAGAAATTAAAAGACAGAGAGTCTAAGTATATTATTGACATTTCCAGGGCTGGATTTCAATCTAGGTCTGTTAGGTTCAAAAACAGTGTTCTTTTTCCCATAGGTTCTCTCTTCCAAGAGCAGAACATGTTTTAGGAGAAAGATAATGAGTTTGGTTTGGGATATCTTGATTTTTAAGGTGCCTGAGGTGCATTTATGTGGACTTGTCAATAAGTCATTTGAAAGTAGTCCTGTTGCAGGAAGTGCTTTATGTGGGAGACGGATTTTAAGGTCATTGACATATAGGTAATAGTTAAAGCCGGTAACCTCTTAAACTGGAATTCAACAATGGACTTTATGGGAAGGGAAGAAGACCTGTGTTATTATTTAAAATATATGCAAATTTTTGTATGTTTGTGAGTAGATCCATCTCCCCTCCTAGGGAGAGGATACATAGCTTCTTCAGATACTTAAAGGAATTCATGACTCTGAAATGATCAAGAACCACTAGGGTAGATTATAAAATAAAAAGGGTAAAAGAACACTAGGGAATATTACCTTATTTCCCCATGTATACAACACACTTTAATTTGGAGGCCCTAATTTTAATTTGGATTGAAAAAAAATGTATTACATAAAGTTATTGAACTCAAGTTTTATTCATCATAAAATTCATACAACTCCTCATCACAGTCAAAACTCCCATTCATTAGTTTGTCCTCATCTGTGTCTCATGTTGAATCTCTGTCTTCATATATTGCCTCGTCCTCAGTTCCATCTATAGCATTTGAAATGCCACAACCACTGTATAAGATTTACCCAGGTTTTAAACTCCAGATTTTTCAAAAAATGTGTCTTTTACATGGGGATATGTGGTAGTTAAAGGAATAACAAAAGAAAAACTAGTAATGGAGACTGAGAAGTTTCAATCTGAGGATTGTAGGAAATCAAGAAAGACAGGAGTATTCTAAACATCAAGATGATAATTGTTCAGTATTATTAGATGCTACAAAAAGGTCTTATTGAGGACCATGGAACAGTTGAGTGTATTTGATTAATAGGGTAACAGTGTCTTTGCCAGAGGAGTTTCAGTGGAGTGGGGTGGGGTAGGGCAGAATGGTTTTTCCTGTGGGTATCCAAAGCCTGAAACATAAACCTCTTAAGAACAGAGATTCTGTTTGTTCATTGTATTCCTGGGACTTCACTGTGTTCCTGCCACAAAGAGGTGATCAATAAATATTTGTTGAAAGTTGAACAGATGAGGAAGTGCAGACTATTAATAATAAGCTACTGTTAATAACAACTGCTTTTTGTATTCTATTTCCAGGCCTTATGCTTATACTAACATCTGCCAATCCAACAACTTGCCTGGGAAAGTAGCAGTGTGTACATTGCCTAAATGAAGAAACTGAGACTCAGAGATACTAAGAAAACTGTGTGATATCATACAATTGCATGTAGTGATGACTGTGAGATTCACACTTGGATTTTTTTGGCTCCAAAGTCTCTACTTCTTCCACAACAGTAAAAGTAGGAGTGGGAGGTGGAGAAGGAGAGAGAGAGAGAGAGAGAGAGAGAGAGAGAGAGAGAGAGAGAGAAGCTGTTTCAGTGGTGGGATTAAAATAATTTAATAACCAGTTCTCTGCCTAATGACTGATTTAAGTATACAAAATCAATACACTGAAAGGTAGTTTATTATTTTATGCATTTAATACTTAAATAAGAACAATAAAAGAGGTACACAAACCTAGATTATAAGAATTTTAAAATATCAATGAAAAAATATCAAATAATACCTGACAAAAACAATAAAACAGCTATTTCGGATATTTCCATATTGCTGGTTGATTGGCGTCCTCACTGGCAATTTTTTTCACCTATGGATGGAATGAACATTACTATAGGTGCTTAGAATATGCTGTTGCACAGATGAATGTTAAAAAGGGGTAAGGAATGTAACTTTGTGATTTCCACATTGGATGGCTACCCAGGTGCCCACGTTAGAAATAACCCTGATTTCAAGTGCTATTTCAACAGCTGGTTTGCCAGACTCAACAAGAAATTAGGTATTGGTTCTGCCAAGCTGGTGCAAACCAGCTGAATCCCACCACTGAGCTGTCTCTGCACTGTTATTCCAATTTCCTCTTATCTATTTGCTTTCTTTCTCTTACTCTCTCTTGGATTGTTCTTATTATTATCGAGACAAAGCCAGGCCATCACAGAAGTACAAAGATTGATCAAAGTACCAGATTATGAGAGTATTCAGAGGCCAATATATAATGCTGGGGGTTTTCTTTCTCTTCACATTCTCACAGCTGCCTGTATTAATGCTTCCTCATAAACATAAGGCTTTCTTTTTATTCTAGAAAACACTAATTCTCAATAACAAAGGATGCATATTTAAGCAAAGGATGAAATATATAGTCATCACTAAGTACTCACAAAGGCCATTATTTTGCTGCGTCTATTTGACTATTATTTTTCTGGCTCTTTTGGTGAAGACAATAGTATTCTAATACCAAAAGAGACAAGAGGGAATATTTTCTGCTCAACCAAGCATATCTACAGCACATTAGAAGTTTGGAGAGAAACTTCTGTGTTATTATGAGAAAGGTTGAATGGAACTATTACCTGGTTGCAAGAAATAACATGGGAAGGATAATAATAGAAATTTTAAAAGGGTATGGATTAAAAAAAATATGTTGTTGGGTAAACAAGTGTTTTGTTTTGTGTTTTCCTTTTTAGGCTTGCTCACCTGTATTGGGACAACACAGTGTGTATAGTCTAGGGGTCCCCAAACTACGGCCTGTGGACTGCATGCGGCCCCCTGAGGCCATTTATCTGGCCGCCACACGGCACCTCTTTCATTGGTGGTCAGTGAGAGGAGCACATTGACCATCTCATTAGCCAAAAGCAGGCCCATAGTTCCCATTGAAATACTGATCAGTTTGTTGATTTAAATTTACTTGTTCTTTATTTTAAATATTGTATTTGTTCCCGATTTTTTTTTTTTTTACTTTAAAATAAGATATGTGCAGTGTGCATAGGGATTTGTTCATATTTTTTTTTTATAGTCCGGCCCTCTAAAGGTCTGAGGGACAGTGAACTGGCCCCCTGTGTAAAAGTTTGGGGACTCCTGTATAGTTTATGGAAGGCTGCAGGTGCTTGCCCTCAGGGTGGCAGATTGCAAATTGTAGATCGCCTTCCAGTTTGGGAAGGGTGATTGCAGGAGTAGGGGTTTTTTGCCCCCAGCTTGTTTTAATGAAGAGTGCTGAGGTTGGTGGGGGTCTGTGAGTCCAGAGGAGTCCAGGGAATGAGTCTGGGTTGTGGAACCAGAGACTGAGTTGGGGCTTGAGAGCCTTGATTTCCGCCAGGCCTGTTTGTCTGGGGAGTGCTGAGACTGGTGGAGCCCTGAGAAGGGAGAAAAGGAAGCGGTCTTCCCTGCCTGTTTCATCTTCCCTGCTCGTCCATCTTTACAAGACTTGAATAAATGGAATGGCCCACCATTTTCTGGCTCCACAGTTCTTTTACCGTCTGCCTGAATCCAGTGTGAACCTGAGTGACCATGGCGGTGGCCACTGGCCCTACATTGCGGCTCCTTAGTTGTTCATTTATTGCTTTCTCATATGTGCCTTGACCGGGAGCCTACAGCAGAGTGACCCCTTGCTCAAGCCAGCGACCTTGGGTTCAAGCTGGTGAGCCTTGCTCAAACCAGATGAGCCTGCGCTCAAGCCGGCAGTCTTGTGGTTTTGAAACTTGTCCTCTGCATCCCAGTCTAATGCTCTATCCACTGCACCACCGCCTGGTCAGGCAAACTCAACTCTTGAGAAGCATCTTTTTAAGTTGCCTATATCAGTGCTGCTTTAGTATTTGATATGTTAAGATAGGCATGTGTTTGGCCATTTCTAGAAAATTCAGGATTTTTCTGGAAAGCCCTTGTATGTTCTAGCCATGTATTCCTGGATAGCAATACATGAAAATTATAGAGAATGAATTTTACATGTCTCTAACCTCTCTTTCCCTCTTCCACTGTGTGGTATTGGGACTTGAAGGAGGGAAAGAGTGAATTCCCAAAGTGAAACAATTCTAAAGCCACTCAAATGTTTGTGTTGTGAATAATTTGATGTATTTCTGACACAGCCCTCTCTTCCCAATTATATTTTATGTAGCAAATAATGCTATATAGAAGACATAATAGAAAAGCAGCCATCAATTTAATATTTTGGTTTTCAGTTTATGACACTGGACTTTAGTTGTGATGTTAGATATGACCCTGCTCTTCGCTCTTGTCTCTCTCCTCATCATGACAATAGAGACATGATACTATCTACTTTATTGTATAAAATAATCCATGTAAAGAATTTATTTATTTATTTATTTATTTATTTTTTAATAAATTTTTATTAATGGTAATGGGATGACATTAATAAATCAGGGTACATATATTCAAAGAAAACATGTCTAGGTTATTTTGTCATCAAATTATGTTGCAAACCCCTCGCCCAAAGTCAGATTGTCCTCCGTCACCCTCTATCTAGTTCTCTGTGCCCCTCCCCCTCCCCCTAACTCTCTCCCTCCCTCCCTCCCATGTCCTCCCTCCCCCCCTACCCTTGGTAACCACCACACTCTTGTCCATGTCTCTTAGTCTCATTTTTATGTTCCACCAATGTATGGAATCATGTAGTTCTTGTTTTTTTCTGATTTGCTTATTTCACTCCTTATAATGTTATCAAGATCCCACCATTTTGCTGTAAATGATCTGATGTCATCATTTCTTATGGCTGAGTAGTATTCCATAGTGTATATGTGCCACATCTTCTTTATCCAGTCTTCTATTGAAGGGCTTTTTGGTTGTTTCCATGTCTTGGCCACTGTGAACAGTGCTGCAATGAACATGGGGCTACATGTGTCTTCACGTATCAATGTTTCTGAGGTTTTGGGGTATATACCCAGTAGAGGGATTGCTGGGTCATAAGGTAGTTCTATTTGCAGTTTTTTGAGGAACCACCATACTTTCCTCCATAATGGTTGTACTACTTTACAGTCCCACCAACAGTGAATGAGGGTTCCTTTTTCTCCACAGCCTCTCCAACATTTGCTATTACCCGACTTGTTGATAATAGCTAATCTAACAGGAGTGAGGTGGTATCTCATTGTAGTTTTGATTTGCATTTCTCTAATAACTAATGAAGCTGAGCATCTTTTCATATATCTGTTGGCCATTTGTATCTCTTCCTGGGAGAAGTGTCTGTTCATGTCCTCTTCCCATTTTTTTATTGGATTGTTTGTTTGTTGTTGAGTTTTATGAGTTCTTTGTAAATTTTGGATATTAGGCCCTTATCTGAGCTGTTGTTTGAAAATATCAGTTCCCATATAGTTGGCTGTCTGTTTTATTTGATATCAGTTTCTCTTGCTGAGCAAAAACTTTTAATTCTGATGTAGTCCCATTCATTTATCTTTGCCTTCACTTCTCTTGCCATTGGAGTCAAGTTCATAAAATGTTCTTTAAAACCCAGGTCCATGATTTTAGTACCTATGTCTTCTTCTATGTACTTTATTGTTTCAGGTCTTATATTTAGGTCTTTGATCCATTTTGAATTAATTTTAGTACACGGGGACAGGCTGTAGTCGAGTTTCATTCTTTTGCATGTGGCTTTCCAGTTTTCCCAACACCATTTGTTGAAGAGGCTTTCTTTTCTCCATTGTGTGTTGTTGGCCCCTTTATCAAAGATTATTTGACCATATATATGTGGTTTTATTTCTGGGCTTTCTATTCTGTTCCATTGGTCTGAGTGTCTATTTTTTTGCCAATACCATGCTGTTTTGATTATCGTGGCCCTATAATATAGTTTAAAGTCAGGTATTGTAATGCCCCCAGCTTCATTCTTTTTCCTTAGGATTGTTTTGGCTATTCGGGGTTTTTTATAGTTCCATATAAATCTGATGATTTTTTGTTCCATTTCTTTAAAAAATCTCATAGGGATTTTGATGGGAATTGCATTAAATTTGTATATTGCTTTGGGTAATATGGCCATTTTGATTATATTTATTCTTCCTATCCAAGAACAAGGAATATTTTTCCATCTCATTGTATCTTTTTCGATTTCCCTTAACAATGCTTTGTAATTTTCATTATATAGGTCCTTTACGTTCTTTGTTATGTTTATTCCTAGGTATTTTATTTTTTTTGTTGCAATCATGAAGGGGATTATTTTTTTGAGTTCGTTTTCTAATATTTCATTGTTGGCATATAGAAAGGCTATGGACTTTTGTATGTTAATTTTGTATCCTGTGACCTTACTGTATTGGTTTATTGTTTCTAATAATCTTTTTGTGGAGTCCTTCGGGTTTTCGATGTATAGGATCATATCATCAGCAAAAAGTGATAGCTTTACTTCTTCTTTTCCGATATGGATGCCTTTTATTTCTTTGTCTTGTCTGATTGCTCTGGCCAGAACTTCTAGCACCACGTTGAATAAGAGTGGAGAGAGTGGACAACCCTATCTTGTTCCTGATTTAAGGTAGAAAGTCCTCAGTTTTATGCCGTTTAATAGGATGTTGGCTGATGGTTTATCATATATGGCCTTTATCATGTTGAGATATTTTCCTTCTATACCCATTTTGTTGAGAGTCTTAAACATAAAATTGTGTTGTATTTTATCAAAAGCCTTTTCTGCATCTATTGATAAGATCATGTGGTTTTTGTTCTTTGTTTTGTTGATATGGTGTATTACGTTAACCGTTTTGCGTATGTTGAACCATCCTTGAGATTCTGGGATGAATCCCACTTGATCATGATGTATTATTTTTTTAATATGTTGTTGTATTCGGTTTGCCAGTATTTTGTTTAGTATTTTAGCATCTGTATTCATTAGAGATATTGGTCTGTAGTTTTCTTTCTTTGTGCCATCCTTGCCAGGTTTTGGTATGAAGGTTATGTTGGCCTCATAAAATGTGTTTGGAAGTATTGCTTCTTCTTCAATTTTTTGGAAGACTTTGAGTAGAATAGGAACCAAGTCTTCTTTGAATGTTTGATAGAATTCACTAGTATAACCGTCTGGGCCTGGACTTTTATTTTTGGGGAGATTTTTAATAGCTTTTTCTATTTCCTCCCTGCTGATTGGTCTGTTTAGGCTTTCTGCTTCTTCATGACTCAGTCTAGGAAGGTTGTATTGTTCTAGGAATTTATCCATTTCATCTAGATTGTTGTATTTGGTGGCATATAATTTTTCATAGTATTCTACAATAATTCTTTGTATTTCTATGATGTCTGTGGTGATCTCTCCTCTTTCATTTTGGATTTTATTTATTTGAGTCCTGTGTCTTTTTTCCTTGGTGAGTCTTGCCAAGGGTTTGTCAATTTTGTTGATCTTTTCAAAGAACCAGCTCCTTGTTTTATTGATTTTTTCTATAGTTTTTCTGTTCTCTATTTCATTTATTTCTGCTCTGATTTTTATTATCTCCTTTCTTCGGCTGGTTTTGGGTTGTCTTTGTTCTTCTTTTTCTAGTTCCTTAAGGTGTGAAGTTAAGTGGTTTACTTCGGCTCTCTCTTGTTTGTTCATATAGGCCTGAAGTGATATGAACTTCCCTCTTATTACTGCTTTTGCTGCATCCCAGAGATTCTGATATGTCGTATTTTCATTTTCATTTGTCTGTATATATCTTTTGATTTCTGCGCTTATTTCTTCTTTGACCCATTCATTTTTTAGAAGTATGTTGTTTAGTTTCCACATTTTTGTGGGTTTTTCCCCCTCTTTTTTGCAGTTGAATTCTAGTTTCAAGGCTTTATGATCAGAAAATATGCTTGGTACAATTTCAATTTTTTTAAATTTGCTGATATTGTCTTTGTGGCCCAACATATGGTCAATTCTTGAGAATGTTCCATGTACACTAGAGAAAAATGTATACTCTGTCGCTTTGGGATGAAGTGTCCTGTAGATGTCTATCATATCCAGGTGTTCTAGTATTTCGTTTAAGGCCACTATATCTTTATTGACCGATCTAGAGCCGTCAGCGGTATATTGAGGTCTCCAAGTATGATTGTATTTTTGTTAGTTTTTGTTTTAAGGTCAATAAGTAGCTGTCTTATATATTTTGGTGCTCCTTGGTTTGGTGCATATATATTAAGGATTGTTATGTCTTCTTGATTCAACTTCCCCTTAATCATTATGAAATGACCATTTTTGTCTCTGAGTACTTTTTCTGTCTTGTAGTCAGCATTATTAGATATGAGTATTGCTACACCTGCTTTTTTTTGGGTGTTGTTTGCTTGGAGTATTGTTTTCCAGCCTTTCACTTTGAATTTGTTTTTATCCTTGTTGCTTAGATGTGTTTCTTGTAGGCAGCATATAGTTGGATTTTCTTTTTTAATCCATTCTGCTACTCTGTGTCTTTTTATTGGTAAGTTTAATCCATTTACATTTAGTGTAATTATTGACACTTGTGGGTTCCCTACTGCCATTTTATAAATTGCTTTCTGTTAGTTTTGTATCTAGTTTGATTCTTCTCTTTTGTTTTTCTATCATTTGTTTTTGTTTGTTTGTGTTCCATACTTCTTTCCTCTGTTGCTACCTTTTTTAAGTCAAGTGTTTTTGTGGTGGTTTTTTTAAGGGTGGTTACCATTAAGTAATGAAAAGGGTACCTACCATATTCATTGTAGTACCCTATCTTATAAGTATTTCTGCACTTCATCATCCTTTGCTACTGTTAATCTCCATCCTCTCCCCCCTTTTTTTCCTTTGTTGTCACAGTTTAAGTTTGGTTTTATTGTGTTCTTGGTGGAGCTGTTACTTGTGGTGTTGTTTTCTTTTGTTCTTTGAATCTGGTTGGAAAACCCCCCTTAGTATTTCCTGGAGTGGGGGCTTTCTGTTGATAAATTCTCTCATCTTTTCTGTATTTGTGAATGTTTTTATATCTCCTTCATACTTGAAGGATAGCTTTGATGGGTATAGTATTCTTGGCTGAAAGTTCCTCTCTTTCAGGGCTTTAAATATTGGGGTCCACTCTCTTCTAGCTTGTAGAGTTTCTGCTGAGAAATCTGATGATAATCTAATAGGCCTTCCTTTATATGTTGTACTCTTCTTTTCCCTGGCTGCCTTGAGAATTTTTTCTTTGTCATTGGTTTGTGTCATCTTTATTATGATGTGCCTTGGAGTGGGTTTGTTGGGGTTAAGAAAACTTGGTGTTCTGTTTGCTTCTTGAATTTGAGGCTTTAGTTCCTTCCACAGGCTTGGGAAGTTCTCGTCTATTATTTGTTTGAGTATATTCTCCATTCCATTTTCTTTCTCTTCTCCCTCTGATATACCTATTATTCTTATGTTATTCTTTCTGATGGAGTCAGACAATTCCTGTAGGGCTTTCTCATTTTTTATTATTCTTGAGTCTCTTTCTTCTTCTCTCTGTTGTGCCTCAAGTTGTTTGTCTTCTATTGCACTAATCCTATCTTCAATCTGGGCTGTTCTGTTAGCTAAGCTTGTTACCTCGTTTTTCAGCTCGTGAATTGAGTTTTTCATTTCTGTTTGATTTGTTTTTATAGTTTCAATTTCCTTGGTAATATATTCTTTGTGTTCATTGAGTTGTTTTCTGATCTCTCTATATTGCCTTTCTGTGTTTTCTTGTATCTCTCTGAGTATTTTTAAGATTTCTATTTTAAATTCTCTGTCATTTAGCTCCAAGGCTTCCAATATGTTAAGTCTTTTCTCCATAGATTTTTCCACATCTATTTGTGTTACCTCTCTTTCTTTTGTATCCATAATATTCGATTTCCTCTTTCTTATCGGCATCTGATGGTGGTCTTATTGAATTAGAATTAATAAAGAGTAAAAAGAAAAAAAAAAAAGGGTAAAACACCCCACAAAAAAAACAGTAATAATTTATTATTTCCCCCTTTTTTTCTCTCTTCTCTTTCCCTCCTCTCCCCTCCTCAGGGAAATATCGTGCCTATAATGGAGGGCCTGATTTGGGGTGAAGAGTTCAAGGGGCAAAAAAAAGGGAGTAGGGACCTACTAAATGCAAAAAAAAAAAAAAAAAAAAGGAAGAAAATCTTAGACAAGCATAAGATGATTTGCTTGTAAGTGATGGTCAACTAAGAGATATAATGAGAGGGATAAGAGGGAATCAGAAAAAAGGACCAAAAAAGAATAATAAAGAAGAAAAAATAAAAATAATAAGTAAAAATCTGTTGTATTAAGTGGAGCGAAGACTAAATACAATGGAGACCTTGGGTTGGGAGGACCCAAAATGCCACAAAAATAAACAAACAAGAGAAAAAAAATAAAAACAAAAGCAAAAAAAGAGAAATAAAGCCAAAAAAAAGCCTTGAGTCCCAAATTAACTAATTTGTTCGTGATTGAGGATTATATGGGAGGAAAGTAAAATGAGAAAAGAAAAAATGAATAGAAAGGAAAAAATAAGAAAAAGAGAAAAACGAAGGAAGAAATAAAATAGGAGGAGAAAAAAACAAAATAAAGCAAGACAAAAAAAAAAAAAAAACAAAAGAGGAGAGAGTGAGAGTTAAGTGTTTTGGAGTATAACCTTAAAGGAGGGTGAGGATGAAGAAGAAAAATAAAATGCAACACTCATGGGTAGTGTAGTTCAAGAAAGGGGAAGCATAAGATGGGCAGAGAATAGAAGGACCAAGGTGGAGGAAATAAAGGCAAAAAGATAGAAGAAACAAACAACAACAACAACAACAAAAAAATATTAGTGGATCAAGTTATAAAGTCTGTGGGTTTTTCTTGATTTTGAGAGGTTAACTTCTTCCTTTTTCTTTTCTCTCCCTCTTCCTGGTCGGTGACTCTGTACCCCAGGCTCTGCCCCTGTGTCACTCTTAGGTAGGGATTTGCAGTTGATGGGATTCTATGGCAATGTCATATAATTGGCTTTAGTCTTGCTGGAAGTAAAGGCTTGTTGGCGTTTGCAGGGTCCAACGATGAGAGAGTTTGCTTTCCTGGATTCTCTCTCCTAGTCCCCCCTTTCTGAATTAGCAGCCTGGTGATCCAGCTATAAGGCTGCAACTGCTTCTGCCTGGGGAGTAAGAGGCTCAAAGAGCTGGGAAATCCCCACTCTATCCCCACTCAGTGCAAGGCTTTGGGAAAGGCTCTGAGAGTCAGGGCCTCCAGTGTAATCAGGGGGGGGGTGGGAGTCAATTGTTGTCAAGGTGACTGTTCAGCGCCTATCATTTAGTTGGACCTCTCAACCCAGGCTTTCCACACTTTGTAGCCTGTTTTTGCAGGGAAGAAGAGGCACTAGTCTCTGCTTAGGACTAGTGTAGTATAGACCTTATTACCTGCCAAGTCCTTCTTGTTAGCGTTTATCCCTGAATATGGAGGCTCTGTCAATCAGAAGTTGCCCCCGCCCCTTTAGCGAGAGGCACTAACAAATATCAGGCCTCTTGTCTTGGATCGCTGAACTGAGAGAGATCTTATCAATTAGAACCGAGGGTGCGCAGATTTTATGGGTTAAGCTAATTTCAGTGATTGGGTCGCAGCTGTGCTTCCGAAGGTATTTTAGGCTGCCTGCGCGCGCCCCTCCCCCAAGGCTTGATTGTTAGCTTGAATGGCTGGGTGAGGTGCCCCGCCCACGGAGAGAATCTCCCAAGCCTCTCCCGCTCGCCCCTCTGCTGGCAGCTGGACCGCACCAGGCACAGGATAATGGAGCCCCCTGGGTGTGCGGGCCAGCAGGGCGCCCTGGGCACGTGGAATGCCCAAGGCACGCGCGCGAATGGGGCGCTCCGGGCACCGGTGGCTGGCGACCCCCACTCGCAGTGTGCGGGCCGCTGGGAACGTCAGCGGTGCTCAACTGGACCGGGCGCGCGCGCGGTGGCTCGTAGCGGCTGCTCGCGGTGGCAGTTTGCGGCGGCAGTTCGAGGCGGCCGCTTGCGGCGGCGGCTCGCGTCGGCCGCTCGCGGTGGCTCGAGGTTCCCAAGTATATGGGCTGACTCACCGCAGGCGCACTCCCTCGAGGCTTGAATGAGCGTCGCTGCTGCGGTAGCTTCCTCCACACCCTCGTCTCTCAGATTCAAGTGATAACAGTCCTTTTGCTTTCAGTTTGTGTGGAACTCCGGAATGCTCTGAGGATAAATTTTTCTGTTTCTAGTTGATAAATTTGTTGTGATTTAGGGGAGAGCTGTCGGACGCGCTTCTCACGGCGCCATTTCCGTGACGTCACTCCCATGTAAAGAATTTAGCACAATGCATGGCACTTAGCAAGTGTGCAATACATGTTAGCTCTCACCTTCCTTATCATGAGCATCATCATGATCAGTATTAAACTCCACTGAGCTTCCATTCTTGTAGGGAGGCTGTGACGCTGTAAGGAGCTTTGGATCCCTTTTACATGCACAGCACTTATAGGGTTGATACTGCCCTGGGCCTTCCTGTCTGTTTGATACCAGGAAAGGGTTTGGTCTAGAAAGGAACAGAAATGGATTTAGGTGGGACTTTCAGCAGGATGTTGGCCTGCTTTGTTCTGAGCTACTTCTCTTGAGGTGACTATCTTTCCGGACTCTGGTAGACAGCAGAAAACAGGGGTGTGGACAACAGTGTAAGTACTTCGTGAAAAACATATTTAAGTCAAATTATGTTAACTCAGTATTCAAACTATGGTGATCTGGCTACAGAAAGAAGTGGAAATGCTTAGGTTTTAAGTGGGGGGGCGGTATAAAGCTACCTGGGAGCTTGGAAGAAATGCAGACTCTCTGGCTCCATCCCCAAGCTACTGCCCCCAGAATCTGTATTTTAACAAGATCAGTATGATTCGTGTGCACAATTAATTCTGTTGAATGAGATTGACCAGGTGGTGGAAACACAATGGTAGCTTTGGGGCTCACATTAGTGTAATAACCCAGATAGATAGCATCAGAATCTGAGGGGCGCAAGGAGCTGCATTATAAGAAACGCTTCAGGGAATTTTTATGAACACTTAAATTCAAGGACTACACATAAAGTATAAAAACTATGGGGGAAGAATTGCAGTACACACTATGAACGCCAGCTGTCACTGCTCTATAAGTTAAAAAGACCCTGGTGCTTAATAGTCAAAAGAATTAAGAACATTTTCTAAATTTGAACTGTAAAGATCTGGAAAAATGAACTCTAAGTTAAACAGATGTGGATTATCTTGTGATTTTATTAAATATCTCTAAGACATATAAATGTCTTACAAAGAATAGTGGGTGACGATTTAAAAACTCCGGGTATATGTGAATAAACCCACATCAGAAGAATAATGTCTTACAGTACTTAAGGAAATAAAATTAATGTTTTGTTGTTTAAAAAAAAAAACTGGACTCCACAATCTGAAAGTATGAGAGGCAACTCAGTGGCTCTTGCTGAGAATATATTTTCATGTTTCCTGGCTTTAAGTTGCAATGTTTGTTTTATACTTGGTTTGCTAGATACTTAATTTTCATCTGTAGCTCAGGGATTGAAAGTCTTGTGTAATGTCTACATGAACATTTTATTTGTAAAGACTTTACCATGCTGAGACATGAATTCAAGGTCCAGCTCCATGTGGATCACCATGACAATTTTTTAACATCTGTGAGCCTTGAATCAGGTACAAAAATACCCACCTAAGGGCCTGACTGGTGGTGGTGCAGTTGAATAGAGCATCGACCTGGGACGCTGATGTCCTGTTTGAAGGTCAGAGGTTGCCAGCGTGAGCACAGGTTGGCCAGCTTGAGTGCTGGGTTGCCGACTTCAGCATGGGATTATCAACATGATCCCATGGTCACTGGCTTGAGTGCAGGTCACACTTGTGCAAGGGTTCACTGGTTCGGCTGCCCCCCTCCCCATCAAGGCAATATAAAAAGCAATCAATTAACTAAATGAAAAGTGCTGCAACTGCCAGTTGATGCTTCTCATCTCTCTCTTCCTGTCTTTCTCTCTCTCTCACTGAAAAACAAACAGAAAACAAAAAACCCACCTAAGAGTTATCATAAAGAGGATCCAAGTAAAAGTATAACATGAGAAAGGCTTTATAAATATTAAAGTATTAAATATATGCACAGTACTATTTGATAGCTTACAGCATTGGTAGTCAACTTGGTCCCTACCACCTACTAGTGGGCATTCCAGATTTCATGGTGGGTGGTAGTGGATCAACCAAAGTATAAATAAAAAAATAGATTTAACTATAGTAAGTTGTTTTATAAAGATTTATTCTGCCAAACTTAGCAAAAATCTGACATAAAGTACTTGGTAAGTAATTATTACATGCTTTAACTTGCTGTAACTCTGCTTTATAAATTTTAGAAAGTCAAGTTACTTCCCTACTTTATAAATCACCATTACTGTGGAACCTGTGGGCGGTTAGAAAATTTTACTACTAACAGATACAAAAGTGGGCGGTAGGTATAAAAAGGTTGACTATCTCTGGCTTACAGTGTTGGGCTTCGCAACTCCGCCAAAGCACCATTTCCATAAAAATCACTCCCGTTCTGTATAGTTATTTTCCCCAACTAAGTCTTTCATTTCACTTTAAGTAGGGTTGCCCTGTAAAATACAGGACACTCAGTTAAATTTGAGTTTCATATAAACAATGAGTAATTTTAGCATATCCTAAATATTGCATGACAATCTGGCAGATCTAACTCCAAGGCAAACTAAGAAGGCTGCTTCATGTTAATGTTTGTAAATCCAACCGCATCTAATTGGTTAAATGTTCTATTTTGCGTGGTTTGGGAAAAGTTTAACTCAAAGATAGTAATGTAGGTCTGAAAATGCTTTGGCAGAATTATTCCTATCTGAAAGTTCACATCTTCAAAAATTTCACACTTCCTCTCTTAGAAGTGGCTTGCTTTAAAGATTGTTTGGAAGAAAATAGAAGCTCTTGAGTAATTAATCTTGGGAATTATTTTTTATTTATGTTATATTCTGTTATTAGAGTGGTTTTAAATTATTTATTAACATCTCTTTCTTTCTCCCACTGAGTGGTTGAAGGACTAGAAAGAAGGAAAGGGTGAATCTACAAAAAGAAGCAATTCTAAAGTTACTCAAATGTTAATGTTATGAACAATTTTGATGCATTTTGGTGTAGTCCCATCTCCCCAATTATATTTCATATAGAAAATAATGCTATTAAAATGTATATTGAGAGAGTCCATACCCCAATAAAGGAGGAGAGAGAGAGAAGGCTAAGTGTAGAAAAAGAGTTAATCTGGGGAACAGTTTGCAAAGCATTTGAGGATAATCCACAAAATGGGAGTTTAACTGTAATAAAATAAATGCATAATTACACTTTGTTGGATATGCCCTGAAGTAAAATGAGGAGTCACAATAGGAATCCTGATGGAGTAAATGGCCAAATCTAACAGGAAGCCTTTGAAGAGGGACTGCAGAAAAATTTCAACTTTGGGCTCAGCTAATGTTAACATAGACCTACTCTGGACACTAGGTGGCGATATATGGTAATAGGACGATTTCAGAATTTGTGGTGGCTTCTAAATTGGGGGGGGGAGTTGTCAGATGAATTTTTGTTTCCTGCTGTTAACACATAGTCCTTATTTTTATGGTAGAATGTTCTTTCAGTTGTGATCTTATGAAACTTCAATAGGGACAGGGATTGTGTCAAATCCACCTTTGAGGATTTCTTCCCCCCCCCTTCTATTCTAAGACTGATTACTTCACACTTCTGCAAAGTATTTAATTAGTCTTATCAGGCATCCACACTTAATACCTATATCCAAATTTAGATGCAGAGATGGTGATGCGGTGTAATTGGTATTTGAGGCCATTAGAGGAGTCAGTAGAGAAGAGCAACATTGTACTGAGGTGATTTGAGCCATGAATGAGGGTTCGGCTATATCCTGGGCTGTGTGTTCCTGTCACTATGAACACTTGCTATCTGCTGACAAAATACAGTGGGACTATTGCCTGGACACGCAGAAAGCCCATGGGCCTGTCATTTGAGCAGAGAAGGCACTTGATCCGCCTATGGAAGTATCAATGATTACCCTACTTACCCTCCAGTATAAGGCTATTTCTATATGGTTTGATGATGTTTGTTGGTGGCATCAGTGATACATGTTTATTAATTGCTTAAAGAAGCTTTTGTCTTTAGAAACATCAACAAACTTTGAAAAAGTAAATTTTTTCTCTATTTTAATTTTTATTGCTATTTCTGAGTTCTGAGGATATTACCTGCATGTTAAATGATCATTAAAACCCTTTTCTCTATTGTTTTGGGAATATTCTTCATGCCTTCTTGTATTTATGTCCTCTCTTATCTAAGTAAAACAGAATGATTTAGTTAGAATTTTGGGATGAAGCAAGCATCCATTTTGTTTTCTCCGTAAACAAATCTAAGGTTTAAGTTAATTTTCATGGCCCAGTTTGTATCTCTCTGCCCCCCTTTACGTGTTCAGCTTTATCTTCAGCTCTTTCTTAACATACCTGACATTAGCCAAGCCGGCTGTGTTTATTTGTAACTAAGTCTTTCTCATTCTGTTCTCACCAGCTGGTATGCGTCTTTCCCTTCTTCACTGATGTAGACATGCTACTCGTTCTTCAAAAGTCAACTGCAAGGTATCTCCTTATCCCTGGGTAATTTACACTAACCTCCTGCTGCCTGACCTCATCCTATAACATGACTCAGGTTAGTTCACGACTATAATCCAGTCTCAATTGCTCTCTAATTGGTTTATACACATGCACCTGTGCACACATATGTTCAAATACACACACACAACCGACTACAGGGTGAGCACTGCATCTTAATGATATCTAGCAGGATGGTACATATTGTATATATATACTCAGTAGACATCCATCCTTTGTCCATCTCTGTGATCCCAAACCCTAACACATAGTAGATGATCAATAAATGTTTATTGAAACAGCTGAAGAATTGATTTAAATTACTCTGCTGAAATACTGGGTTTCTGATTTTAGATTGTGACACTAATGTGGAAAACTTGGTAGTCATCAAGCACAGACCTTGCAAGAACTAGCTCAAGTCTTATCTCTTCCATGACAAATTCCCAAGACTAGCCACAATCCTTAGGATTCTGAATTACTAAATTATCGTATCTACTCTTATTATTGAGTATTTACTTAAGGTTCATGTCTGTAGAATGGGATTAATAATGGTGTCTACTTATTAATGTTGTGATGATTAAATGACATATCTATAAACTACTTAAAACTTTTACTGGCATATCATAAGTGATTTGTTGGTGTTAGTATTATTGATATGAGTACAAGATTGTTCATTGTTTTATATGTATAGAGACTGTCCAACAAACTGTTCTTTGTTCCTTTTTCCTATTCCCTGAGATTAACAATTTTTTACAATTATATTTTAGTTACAATGTTTTGTTTTTGATTAGTTTCTCTTTGGGTGATGATATGTATCATTAATTTATCACAGTCTGCTTTCAAATAATACTGTACCTTTTTACTTATAAATATGATGTAAATCCTAAATTATATTGTCATTTTTGCTCTAAAGTCAATACTATTTTGAAAATACTTTTAAAAATGAGAAAACTGTCTTTAACATTTCCCTACACATTTATTATTTCTGGCTTTCTTCAATCATCTGTGAAGTTTTAACTCTCTTTTTCCTTCCTTCCTTCCTTCCTTCCTTCCTTCCTTCCTTCCTTCCTTCCTTCCTTCCCTTCCCTTCCCTTCCCTTCCCTTCCCTTCCCTTCCCTTCCCTTCCCTTCCCTTCCCTTCCCTTCCCTTCCCTTTTCTTTCTTTCTTTCTTTCTTTCTTTCTTTCTTTCTTTCTTTCTTTCTTTCTTTCTTTCTTTCTTTCTTTCTTTCTTTCTAAATGAGAGAAGGGGAGATAGTGAGACAGACTCCAGCATGTGTCCTGACCAGGATCCACCTGGCAACCCCCATCTGGGGTCAATGCTTGGATCAATCCAGCTATCCTCAGGACCTGGGGCTGACGCTCAAACCAATCTAGCCACTGGCTGAGGGAGGGGAAGAGAGAGCAAGAAGGGGGAAAAGGAGTAGGAGAGAAGCAGATGGTTATTTCTCTTGTGTGTTCTGACTAGGAATCGAACCTGGGACATCCATATGCTAGGTTGACACTCTATCCATTCAGCAAATTGGCCAGGCCCTTAACTTTCTATCTGGTATTATTTTAGCTCTTTTTAAGAAACTTCCTTTCACATTTTTGGAGTGCAGTTCTTTTGGTAATGAATTCTTTTAGTTTTGTTCATCTGGAACTGCATATTTATTTATTATTTTTAAAGGATACTTTCCCCTAGTAAAGAGCTGTAGGTAGACAGTTTTTATTTTTATTTTAATATATTTGGTTTGCATAGTTTCTGATGAAGAGTCTGCTGTTACCCTTTTTGTGATTGCTTTGCATTTGTGTCACAGTGAATCTTATTTTCCTAGATGATTTTAAGATTTCTTTTTGAATCTTATTTTCCTAGATGATTTTAAGATTTCTTTTTGTCATCAGTTTTCAGCAATTTGATTATGTTGTGCCTTGACACACAGTGCCTTTGTGAAGATTGAGCTTGATGCTCTCTGCATTTTCTCCCCAGCTTGGCTGGTGGGAGGACAAACTATTCTTAGCTCTTTGTGAGCCACAGGGGTTTTCTGAGTAGTTTTTTGGGGGATTCTTTCCACAGGCTTGGGCCATTTCTTTTCATGCATGAACAGGTAAGTAGCTAGATAGAGTCTCACGCAGATCCTAGTGCAGATCCCAGTAGTTCTTCTTCATATAGCTCCTTCCTTTGTGTTACTATACTACACAGATCCCTTCTTTCTTGGTTTACCTGAATTGTGATCTCTGCTTTTTCAACTTAGGGAGACTGCTTGACTCTGTGTTGTTGCCTCAAAAGTGGCTCCAGGAGGTAAGCTGGTGAATGTTGAGGTCCCATCATCTGTTTTCTTTCTCTCAGAGGTCACAACCTTGTAATGCCTCTTTTCTAAGCTAGTGTTTCTATATTTTGTCTCACTATCTAATTGTTTATAACATGAGTGGTGGTTGTTGGTGGTGTTAATTCCATCTCCTTTTTTTACTCCTTGTCTGTGGATATACTGACAGAATTTGAAGATGACTCTTACCTCCTAACATTTTGCTTCTAAAGACCAAATGGATATCTCCGACTTTATGACAGAAGAAAATAGCCAGTAAATTAATGATAAGACCAGAGCATATATGAGTAGTACAGTGATTCCCAAGCAATGAAAAATAAATGGATCATGAAGATTCTCTGAATTAGAAAGTTCTTTAAATTGTGCAGTAACTATAGTGTAGGAAATATGAAATGTAGAGTTCTTTCTTTATACAATCTCTGCAAAGTCTTAGAATTTTTTTAGATGGAGTAATCTGAAGTCCAAAGGTTTCTCTCTTCCAAACAATTGGCAAGAAGCACAAAAGTAAAGTAATATGCTAACTGCCTTAATAGTATGTGTACTGGTACAGGTAAATGAAACAACTTTAATATTCTGACTTCAAATTAGAAGATTATATATTTAACTTTCTAATGGATACTTTATTGCCTTCTGATTAATTTTGTTTAAAAACAGTTCCTCCCAAAAATTTGCTTTGGTATGTTGACTTAGCTTTGGCATACATTCCCAAAAATTTAATGCAAAATTCAGTATCTAAATCTCCATTAAGAATACTACAGCATTTTAATGAGCATAGTTATACCATTCAGAAATGATACAAATGTATAGACATGAATATAGCTTCAAACTCTATAGAGGGTTATATAATTTTAACATTTTTAAAAACTAGTCTTTCAAAGTGTCTTAAATTTTCAAATAAATTACTCTCTATTACTGTGTACTTAGAAACATACCAGTATTCCCATTAATAATATGTGAATTACTTGCTTCTTCAGTGTCTGCTCTATTTTCTAATGTTACATGGAATAATATATTGGGAGGATATTTTTTATTTTGTGGCCACTTCAACTATCTTTAAGAAATGATTCAAATCCCCAGTTCCAATATCTTAGTGTTAAATAATTTAAAAGACATGCTGCAAAAAAATCTCAGGATTAATAGAAAAATTATTGCATATTGGCTATTTGCAAATTTAAAACATAATTCTAAAAATTAATGTTTCTCTTTGACATGAATTTATAAATACCAATTTTAATGAATTTTCCTCTCTAAATCAAAGGACCTATTTAAACCAAATGATCCAATTACAGGTTTGTTTTAAAAATGAATGAATAAGAAAAGCTTTTTAGCTGCTTAAGACGCTATTGCTCTTTCTACAGAATGTCAAGAAAGTAATCAGTCTTCCTTTGATTAGGTTTATAACTTTATTTCTCTCAAATTTCTGTAGACTTATTTGCTAGGGTGAAAAAATAGAAAGTTATGGGGCAGTGAGAGAAAATAGCTAGAGATTTGCAAAGGATTTGATGACAGAGAAGTAGGAATGACTCAGATAGCCATTGTGTTCAGGTTCTGTCGTGTGGGTTATGCTCCTACAGTTTTACCATGAGCTATTCTTTATGATTAAATGTTGCATTTTGTGCTTACACATAAGTAAAGGTGAAGGTGCTAGTGTGTTTTAATAAAAACAAATGTTCATAAATAGAAAGAACAGTAATATTTTCAATAGCTTTCATTCTGACTGTTTCCCTTTATTTAGCTTGTATTTTCTTATAAATTATAGTTCTTCTGTGAAGAGACTGCCATGAACTGAACTGCAAAAAGTAGTTCAAAATTTTAACCTAACTTTCAAAATATTTTCTTCATTCCCAAACTACTTCTGAGGAAAATTTAACATAAAATTAAGGTCAAACATTTTCACATTGTCTGACCCTCAATATATAAAATTAGCCAATTATTTACCATAAAATGTTTTCTTTAGCATGTGTTACATATATGCTCAACATTCTGCTGAAACTAGAATAATACAGAGAAAGTCAATGCAAAGAGACATTTAAGTGGAAAATATTTTTAACATTATGTTTTGACTTAGACTCTGGAGGACGAGAACTTTTTATTTTATTTTACTTTTTTATTTTTTCAGAGACAGAGAGAGAGTAGAGAGGGATAGATATGGACAGACAGACAGGAACAGAGAGAGATGAGAAGCATCAATCATAAGTTTTTTGTTGCGACATCTTAGTTGTTCATTGATTGCTTTCTCATATGTGCCTTGACTGTGAGCCTTCAGCAGACTGAGTAACCCCTTGCTCAAGTTAGCGACCTTGGGTCCAAGCTGGTGAGCTTTGCTCAAACCAGATGAGCCTGCGCTCAAGCTGGCAACCTTGGGGTCTCGAGCCTGGGTCCTCTGCATCCCAGTCCGACACTCTATCCACTGCTCCACCGCCCGGAGGACAAGGACTTAATGCTTTTCCACTACTTTCCTTGACCATACTTAGTCCACATCTGGTCCCACCTGCCTCCTAACATTACTATTTGATTAGGCCAATAATCAAGATTCATATTTTTATGATTATGTAATGGTTACTCATGGATGAGCTGAGTAGTATACCATGATCACTTTTTCTGAACATTTGTTCTCCATGAAGTCAATAAGTGTCTGGTTTTATTATTTTTCTTTTTTTAGTTTTTCTATGGACTTATCACTATCTTAGACAACCTCTTCCCCAATTGTGGAAATATTGTCTAAAAACTTTCAGGCACATTGGATTTCTATCAAATTCACCTTTCTGAAGAAATGTCTCCTGATACCTTTCACCTGCTCCAGGCTTCCACCAGCTGCTTTCCAGTTCTGTTGCACAGCTGTCATACTGGCGTTTTCCTTCTTGAGCCTTCTCTTTCTTATATCCCTTGTTTCCTAAATTCTGAGTGTTCCTTCTTCTTTGTTTCCTCTGTTGGAAGAACACATTCTCCATTAGCTTCTTGAGCAGGCTCACATGCCAAGTAAATATTTGATATTTTTTCTCTTTTTTTCCAAGTGAGAGGAGGGGAGATAGAGAGATAGACTCCCACATGTGCCCCAACTGGGATCCACGCGACAACCCCCATCTCGGGTCATGCTCACAACCAAGCTATTTTTAGTGCCTGAAATGGAGGCTCCGTGGAGCCATGCTTGGTGCCTGGGGTTGACGTGCTTGAATCAATCGAGCCATGGCTGTGTGAGAGAGAGAAGGGGGAAAGGGCGGGGTGGAGAAGCAGATGGCTGCTTCTCCTGTGTGCCCTGACCAGGAATTGAACTCAGGACATCCACACACCAGGTCGGTGCTCTACCACTGAGAAAACTGGCCAGGGCAAAATTTTGGATACTTTTGTACCTCTAAAAATGTTGTTATTCTACCCTCACCTATGATTGCCATTTTTACTGCATATAGAATTTTAGGTTGCAAATAATTTCCCCTCAAATTTTTGAACACATTCTTTCACTGTCCTCTAATTTCAGTATTGGAATTGAAAGATCTTAATAATTATGATTCTTGAAATTTTATATGAAATTTCTTTCTCTTTCCTATCCGTGCCTTTATTGAATTGTCTGGTTTTTTTTCCCCTCTGTTCTAAAATTTCACAGTGATGGTGCTTGGTATGTTGCCTGATTTTATTCATTTTTTAAACACTAACCAGACTTTTTAAATCTGGAAACTCATATTCTGAAATTCTGGAACAATTTCCTGAAATTTGTTTTTTCATGACTTCATCTTCTCCATTTTTATTTTGTTTTCAATGAATGCCTACTATTCAAATGTTTGACTCTTTGTATTATTTTTCTTCTAATTTTATCATTTTTCTTTTTTATTCTATATATTTGTCCTTTTTTCTATTTTTGGAATATAGCCTCAATTTTTCTTCCAAACCATTTATTAAATTTTTTTTTACAGGTATGAAAATAAATATTTAGGCTAAAAAAATTATAACTTTTAAAAAGCTAATAGATGCTATAAATGGAATTTTTGGGGCCATTCTTTGCAATAATACTTATTGATAGCTTGAAATAACATTATATTAATAAAGATCATAGAAATATGTCAATTATATTATTATTTTATTGAGGTTGCTTGTCAAATTCATTGGTCACTATTGTTTTCTTCTTACTCAATTGCTTAGCAGCATTGGACATAGTTGACTACAACCTACTTGTTGAAACACTTTCTTCTTTCAACATCAGTGACAGGTTCCATTTTTTCTTCCATATCACTGGCTTATCTTTTTCAGTATCTTTTGCTGATTTTTTTTCATGCTCTATTAAATTTCTAGAAAATAGAATATCTCAACAATTTAATTCTGGACCTCTATCTATTTCATTACTCCTTCGATTATTCTGTCGTTTTTAAAGTGAGAGTAGGGGAGATACAGAGAAGATTCCCACATGTGCCCCAACTGGGATTCACATTCACCCAGCAGCCCTCATCTGGAGCCAATGGTCTTCCCATCTGGGGCCATGCTGGCAACTGAGCTATTTTTAGTACCTGAGATGGAGGCTCCACAGAGCCATCCTCAAAACCTGGGCTGCAGTGCGTGAATAAATGGAGCCATGGCTGCAGGAGGGGGAGAGGGGAGGAGAGGGGGTAGAGGAGCAGATGGTTGCCTCTCCTGTGTGCCCTGACTGGGAATCAAACCCAGGACTTCCACATACCAGTTGATGCTCTACCACTGTGCCAACTGGCCAGGGCTACTTTTTTTTTCCTTAAAGTAATAGCTATAATCTTCATACCTTGAAGCTGACTCTTTTAGACTGTGTAACCCAGTTTTTATTGTATGTACACAAAGTTTTGCAACCATAACTGTCTAATTTTAGAGCATTTTCATCACTCCAAAAACAAGCCATATTCCTGTTAGCAGTCATACCCCATTTTTCCTTCCCCCATAACCCATGGACATCACGCTAAGTAAAACAAACCAGTCACAGAAGGACAAATACTGCATGATTCCAATTGTGTCAAAATCTTAGGATCAGAGAGGAATATTGGGCACCAGGGGCTGGGTGGAAGGGAAATTGCAAATTGCTAATCATTGGGCATAAAGTTTTATCATGCAAAATGAGTAAGTTCTAAAGCTCTGCTGTACTACATTGTGCCTATAGTTAACAGTACGGTATTGTACAATTAAAAATTTAACAAAGTAAATCTTGTGTTAAGTGTTCTCATGACAATATAATAAAAGCAAAAGAAAAGCAGCCCATCTGCAGACATACAGAGATTGAAGTATGGCAAAAAGCACTGTTTGTTGATTTTGGAAAGGATTGCAAATACCTGATATGAGGGTTCTGTCTCATAACAGCCACTGGAGGAAACTTTGAGTGGGACTGGCTTCTGATACATCACTTTTATTTATTTATTTTTCTCCTAGCTGGAACATTTGACAGGCAGAGGAGAAGGAAAGGAAGACAAAAGGTCGGGATCTAGGCTGTGCTTGCAGGTCCTGGGCTGCTATTTAATAGGCCCCAGGCTGTGCTTGCAATCCCAGGATGGGAAGGTACTTTATCCCGAGGTATCCATCAAAGTCTAGGCAGAAAAATAAAAGTCACTCTGGGTCTCTCAGTAGATAAAGGTTAGTCCAAAAATGGATTACACAGATGATGTTGAGGGAGCTTGAGGGACCCTAGATGGGGCTTTCTGGTGGGAACTGGAACCGTGGAAGGAAGAGCTAGCTGGCAAGAACTGCCACTTCTGGAGACCCCATTGGAGACAGAGAGAAAGGGAAACTTACCCAGTTAGTCCCTTCTTCCTGCCCGTCATCATCCCATGGGGTGTCCCATGGGGTGTCCCAGGACCTGCAACCAGAGAGCAGAAGAGCCTGGAAGAGTGGTCTTCACAATGTAGAGCAGAGCAGGTGGGCCGGGCAGGGAAAAGCACAAACTGGCAGGACATGGGCATATTTAATAAAGTTCATAAAATGGAAATCGTGTCAAATAATTGATCCCTTTATCCTACTGACATGTTCCATAGCACATGCACTTACTCACTAGCATTTCCAGTGCATGTGTGTACATATATGTGTGTGTGCATATCTTATATCTTTGTTGAGTTTATGTCCCAGTCACGAGAAAAGTGCAAGGTGGATCATTTTAAAATTGTATGTATGTAAAATGACAGCTAACACTCCTGTTTTCAATTGGCACTTAACATTTACAAAATGCAAAAACATCTGACCTCTTCCATCATTCGAAGCATGAAGTTCGTTTAGTTGATTGCTTGGCGTTATGTACAGAAAACAGCTGGCTGGTTAACTGGAGTTTTGGTTATGGCTGAATTGGCTGGATGTTTGGTGTCATATAGACTGATGTTATGACTGGCTAAAAGTGGAACACAGCCAGTTACAGGAAAAAACAGTGACAAATATATGAAATAAAACTTTTGCTCCTGACCTGTGGGGGCTCAGTGGATGAAGTGTTGACCTGGAATGCTGAGGTCACTGGTTTGAAGCCCTGGGCTTGCCTGGTCAAGGCACATATTAGAAGCAATTGCTTCTCGCTCCCTCCTCCCCGCTTCTCTCTCTCTTTCTCTCCTCTCTCTAAAATCAATAAATAAAATGTTTAGAAAAACACTTTTGCATGGAATTTCACTGAAAAAGGTAATTTGTTTCTAAGACTGACTCAGAAACACTGAGACCTGCTTTAGTTGATCTGTGGTGTCCCTTTATTACCATTTTAGTTCCTTGCATCCAGGTGTCCCCTGCTGTGCACCCAGTATTCTCAGCTGTTCATGATCATTCACCCCCAAAACATCTGGCTCCTGGGACTTTTCTGCCTAAGCTGGACCTCCAGCTTTTCAAATTTTCAGTCTTTATGTCCCTCTCCCCATTTGCCCCCACATCAAATCTCATTTGTCTTATCATTCAGAAATTTGCTCTCGGTTGAGGGAACAATTGGTCTCAGAATTTGAAGGATGTAAGCCAGATAGAGAAAGACAAATCTCTCTCTCTCTCTCTCTCTCTCTCTCACACACACACACACACACACACACACACACACACACACATATGCAATCTATTTTTAAAAAGTCAAACTCATAGAAGCAGAGAACAAAACGGGGGTTGTCAGGGGCTTGTTGGGGGGATGGGGAAATGGGGAGATGTTGGTCAAATGGTACAGACTTCCAGTTATAAGAGAAATAAATTATGGAGATCTAATGTACAGCATGGTGACTATAGTTAATAATACTATATTGTCAAGTTAAACTTTTTGGAGAGTAGATCTTAAGTATTCTCATCACACACACAAATAGTATGTGAGGTTATGGATATGTTAATTAGCTTGATTGTTATAATGATTTCCCAGTGTATATATACTTCATCACATAGTACAACTTAAATATGTACAATTTTTTATTGTCAACTATACTTTAGTAAAGCTGGAAGGAAAATAATCTAATTTTCATGAAGATGTTTGTGGATGATATTGTGTTAATATTTATCTCTCCATCTTTCCATATGTGGATGTGGTCTCAACTGAGACTGAAAGTCAGGCATATCTGGCAAAGTTTTATCTTGTGTTTGCCAGGAACATGCTTGCACAAACACTGACGAACGTCTTGGGAGAAGGATCAGGCTGGGTGAGCTCTCCGCAAAGAGCCTTGGCTGTCAGGGGCTGGGCTGGGTCAGTGTGCACTGTGGTTTCAGATGCCTAGAGCTGTCCCCCAGCACCGCTGGACACGTATGTGAGCTCTGAAGAAAGCAGAGACTCTGGGAAGTTAGGGAGGACAGATTGAGAGAGAGATTGCGAAAGGACTCTGTAAATCCTGGAAACGAAAAGGGAGTAAGATATTCTTTGCTGTGATGCAATCCTTTGAGTAGATTTGGTTTCTGAAGGGCTCTATTAGGGACTAGGGTACTACCAGAAACAGTGGCAAAACCTAGTCAAGGTCACTGCAGGAGCCAATGGGAATAGGATTATTAGGAACAGGTCTGAGATAACCTATCAGACTCAGAAACACTGGAAAGGAGTTTACAGGGGGTGAGGAGTGCAGTGGTGGGGGTGTGTGTTGCTGAAGGCCAAAGGGCCTAATACAAGTGAATGTACAAGCTGGGAACATTTAAATTATTTTTTTAAAGAACTTTATTTTAGACCCTGGCCGGTTGGCTCAGTGGACAGAGCATTGGCTCTGCGAATGGATGTCTCAGGTTCTATTCCTGGTCAGGGCACAAACAAGAAGTGACCATCTGATTCTATTCCCCTCCCTCTCCTGCTTCTCCCCCCACTTTCCCCTCCTACAGCCAGTAGCTCAGTGTTGGGCAAACCAATGTGTTTCCAATATGAAATAAGTGTGTTTAGGTTTGCTAGCTTGTATTTTGCATTGGCCCAGGACACGCTGTGTGTGTAGTCTATGGAAGGCTGCGGGTGCTTACCCTCAGGGCAGCAGATTGCAAATTGCTGATTGCCTTCCTGCTTGGGAGGGGCGATTATTTTCTATTGTTTGCTGGAGGAGGGTTTTCTCCCCCCCAGCCTGTTTTGCCGGGGAGGGCAGGGAGAGACGGAGAATGCTGAGAGGCTTGGGGACCCTGAAATTTACTCCTGGACTGGCTGGGAACTGCTGAGGCTCGTGGGGGGGCCTACAAGTCCAGCAGAGTCCAGAGAGAAAAAGGGAAGTGGTCTTCCCTGCCTGTTTGCTTGTCTGCCTTTACAAGACTTTAATAAATGAATGGCCCACCATTTTCCAGCTCCACAGTTCCTTTACCATCTACCCAAATCCAATGAGAACCTGCATGGTCACAGCAATGACCACTGGCCTTACACTCGGTTAGTTGGAGTGTCAGCCCAGGCACTAAGGATAGCCTGGTTGATTCAAGCATCAGCCCCAGATGGGGGTTACTGAGTGGATCCCGGTTAGGGCTCTTGTGGGAATCTGTTTCTCTATCTTCCATCCTCTCACTTAAAAAAAAATTTATTTTAACCCATTTGCAATTGAAGCATAAAAAAGTTCAGATTACACTTGTATCACATTTGCCTTTTACCAGAGACATTGACTACTTTGAATCCAGTAAGTAGACTCATAGTGGCAATTTCAGTTCATACCAATCATAAACTGATGAAGGAAAATATTGCTAGACAGTCTTTAAGTATTCTTCAAATAATAATGAATTTACTACTTACCCTGCTGGTTTTATTTATTGGCTTAAGATATCAGGACTTGAAATATGTTTTGTGTGTGTATACACGTGTGTAGTATTGCTTATATCTGTATCCACCAGAGCTTTATATGGGTAAAGAAGATTTCAGAAACGCAAACACCAAATATATAGGTTTTATAGATAGAGAAAAATTTCAGCTTTCATTTAAGCCATCAAAATTGCAGTCAGCTGCTGGGAGAAAAATAGATGCAACAATTCTGTTTACAAAGCGTCCTGAATTCAGCCATCAGATGATTTTGGTTAAGATGCAGTTTCTCTTCACGCTGATGTTTCTATAGGACAGGTTCTGTGAGTTGATGATTATCTAACCGCCTAGTGTCTTCCTCTTGCTTGTGTTTTTATAGTACCTTTATGGTGATACTTTTGATTTTTGACAACTCTTATTGAAAACTTATTTCTTTGCAGCTTTCTGCCAATTTGTAGAATTATTCTTTAACAGATAAAATTCTGAAGTGTGTGTGTTTGTGTGTGTGAGGTTTTCCCTTCGCTTCTTTGGGGCTCTTTCTGCCCTCTCTTACTTCTGCTGGCAAGGAGCCTAGTATTAAATCTTTACTCCACTTATTAAGTACTTAAACTGATAATGGACTTGCCCTGTCTACCTTGTCTATGCTTTCCTGGAGTGAGACTGCATTAGAATGTTTACTTCTTGTCGCTACCCTCCCATGCCTACAGTAACGAGGTGATAAATCATCTCACGTGGAGTTAATATTCTGCTCTCTGGGAAGTGTTCTTGCTACTGGGTGAGGTGGGCCCCAACACGCCAAGGTGGGGCGGGGTCAAGTACCCATTTGCAAAGGGTCAGAGCTTTCCCGTATATGTGTTCCAGGACTTGAAGACTGAGAAACTAGTTCTGATGAGCTGTGCTCTACGCCTAGTTCCTCTCTGCTCAAATATTCAATGACAAGCTTTCCAACCGACTGCTCCCACAGTGGCAGTGCTTGATTCCTCAGTGGCTTGGACTTTAAACCCATTGTCATCACTGTCTGAAAATCAGAACTACTTGTGCCCTGTCTGGATAGCTCAGTCGATTAGAGCTTCCTCCCAATACATGAAGATTCAGGTTCCATCCCTGGTCAGGGTACAGCCAGAAAAAATTTTAAATAAAAATAAGAACTCTTCAGCACTCATTACCCTAAGCAACCCAGCAGACCCACCAATGAGGGTTTCTTTTTTCACATTCCCTTTATCAAAAAATATATTTTTCTACCTAAATGTAAAGCAACTCAAAATGCTTACGTTCATTTTTTTTGTTTTATTTATAGAAAAAAATTTCCCTTATGTGACTGCAATTGTATATTTATTTGCTTTTTATTATCCTCTCTGAAGATGAAAGTGATCATTCTGGATCATAGCTGAAGACTTACTTGCCCTTTTTCAGCTGGAAAAGAAGTGTTGAATTATGGAGAAATAGAAAAGAAACCACAGCTCACAATTCTTGACTCCTTTTTTTTGATGGAGAAGTGAGGGAGAGAGTGGGGAAAACCTTACCAAACCCCAAAACAAACCTTATGAACTATTACTCTGATTTCTTCCCCTGGATTCAATGAATATTAACTGAAATAAACCTATTTGTTTATTAAAGAAAACTATATTCATCTAGAAAGAACCTGCTTGTCCTAGTTCTCTTATTTTTCTTTACTTCTTAAGGGAACTATATAGAAAATATGTAATTTCTTTTTCTTACATAGTTTGTGAACAATTGAAATGAAATTCTCTGCAAAATATTTTTATGTTTTAGCTTGTGACCTTGTACAGAACTCCGTATTTTATGTTCTTCAGGATGCTTTGTTTAAATGTTTATGTACAGTCACTCCTTGTTTCTCTCTTTGGGCTTGAATTAGGTAACAGATAGAACACTAACTTTTAAGTATTTTTGCTGTGTTTTCTAATATTTGTAATTAAATATTTTATTTAATAAGATTGTTTATAAAACTTTATTATTATCTTTGAGTCTCAGCTTCTTGTGCTGTGTTAAACAGGCACTATGGTCTCCATTTTACAGATGCCACATCAGGGGCCCAAAAAGTATTTATGACTTGTTTGGGATTACACATTAGGTTAGTGCCTGAGCCAAGACTAGAATTCTTGCTTTCTAAAAGGGTTGGCCTCCTTGACCAAGTATGTTGGAGGTATAGGCTCTGGACTTGGGCTCAGCTTGAGTTTGTCTGTTGCTCAGAGTACAACTGTAACTACCCTCTCTTTGCTGCCTCTCCAGGAAGGCAGGAGTCCTGTCTGCCTTGTTCACAAATTCAGCACCAGCATTTTGCACAGTTCCTGGAATGTAATAGTTACTCAGTACATATTTGTGAATGAACAAACGAATGAAGTAACTGAATGAAGTATAGAAAGATACTGAAGATCTACTTTGAATAACAATGAATATGCCTCCTATCCCTTTTCCCCATATTTCTCTTATTATGCCTAAAAATAATATTATATTTTTAAACAGTTAAGTTCAATAGTGACTTACTCCTTAAATATTTGATATGGCTGTAGGGCAAAAATAATTTTATTTAAACCTCTATTTTTTTACTGTTACCCTAGAAAATTAAATTAACCTCTCCGGGTCTTGATAGCCATGTAAAAGTTGAGTAGACTCGAGAACTGTTTGTGATCTTGTTCTTTCTATACATTTGTGGACTGCTTTAGAGGGCTAGGAACGTATCTTCATTATGTTTTTTCAGCTTAATACATTGTGACTCTTCAAAGAGTTAAATTCTTCCCCTGAAAAAGCTATCCTGGGAAGACAGTGGCCACTTTTGAATATTACCTTTTCTTTTGGGGGGCTCTTGGGAACCTTTTGTGGATATATATCGTCACCACACTCAAATACTTAATTAGCCACTGGAAGTGCCTTTGGTAATGACATACCATTCACAAAAGTCACATACTATTATAATATTTTGTCTATTCCAATCCCATGTCTTTGAAATACTTTCGGTAGGCAGGAGATCTTCTCTGGAGGTTTTACTTAAATGTTGAGTACGTGCTTGGAAGAGGAAGCAGCCATCAGGCGTGGTCTGCTGGCCCCTGGAACACAATGGAGGCACGTAGACACTGGATTATTATTTCCATTTCTTTCTACCACTCTGAATGTAGTAGATTGAGATAAGTAAGACCTCTCGAGGGAGGGAGGACAGTCACCCTCTTTTTCTCTTACCTCACATTTTTACCGTATAAAAGTTTGGCAGTCTCGAGCCAAACTTGTTGGCTGGGAACCTGAAGGGATTCCTCATCAGGCAGCAGGCTGTTGTAGCATTTTTATGATAGCTAGTGTTTCTTTTGGTCTGCAACCAAGATAGTTGAAATGTAGGTCAGGGATTGAAAACTAATGCCTGCTTGTCATATAAGAAGAAATAATTGGCATGAAATGTAGTAAAGAATGCCTGCCATCCTGGCAGCATTGGGCCTTTTTTTTTTCTTTTGGTTTTGGCTGCTATTCCAAGAAAAATAATGGGAAGGAATGATTCTTAGAATATATCTTTATTAACTCCGTCAATTTACAGTGTCTCGGGCCCCCAGGAAACAGTAAACCTGGAACTCTTCGCTTGTGTCACATCTATGCTGTGTACATGATTACATAAGCCATGACACATTAATACAAAAAGAATAATGAGTTTCTCTTATCCCCATGCCAGACCTGCTGGGGAAAACATCTATATCCTTTGAGAAATTTGAGATTGGTATACAAGTTCTATACCAAGAATATTGTTTTGATTAAAGATTTAAATTTTGCTCTTACACTGCAGTATGCACATACTCAGTTCCTAAATAGTTCAGCTTTCAAACATTGATTTTGGAATAATATACATGTTTTACTTTATAAAGTATAAATAATATTGTAAGTATAAGATCCTAGGACAAGCCTACTTAAAAATCTATAGGGGAGTAGAGGGCTGACCAGTGGTGGCTCAGTGGATAAAGCATCGACTTGGAACACTGAGATCACAGGTTTAAAACCCAGGGCTTGCCCTGTCAAGGTACGTACTAGAAGCACCTACTATGAGTTGATACTTCCTGCTTCTCCCCCTTCTCTCTCTCCCTCCTTCTCTCTCTCTCTCTCTCTCTCTCTCTCTCACACACACACACACACACACACACACACACACACACTTTAAAAATCAATAAACAAAATTTAAAAATAAATCTAAAGGGGAGTAGAAATTCACTGTGTATTTTCAATTAAAAGCAATAGACAAAGCTCAGTTTGAATACTAATAATTAGGCAACATAGAAGAACAACAATATTCAAAGAGAAATGACTTTTGCTTTTGTGGAAAGCAGTGCTTATAGTTTGGGTAAGGGCAGATAAGCTGATGCCTCCGGGTGTTCTAGAGTGCACTGGGAATATCCAGGGGTTGAAGAGTGGGAGCCAGTCTCTTTTTAAGTCTACCATAATTATAGTCAGAAACCTGGACTAATTAGAAGCCCTGGCTGGTGCCACAGGAGATAGAGCATTGTCCAAGAGTATGGAGGTGGCTGGCTTGAACCCTGGGGCACTGGTTTAACTCACGAGGTTGCTGGTTAGAGACTGATCAGGACACACTTGAGGAGTTATCAATGGCTGCACAACTAAGTGAAACAATGAGTTGATGCTTCTTTCTCTCCTCCTTCCTTTCTTTCTCGCTCTCAAAAAAAAAAGCAAAACAAACAAATAAACAAATAAAACAACCCCCCCCCCCATTCATTAGATAAAGCACTGTCTCTTTAACACACTTACTGAGTTGCTTTTTCCCTGGCTCTTGGATAAGTTTGAGAAAAACTAATAGCTCTTTAAGTTATTCTCTGAGAGTTAATGGTTCTCTAGTTCCAAGCTTCCGAGAGTATTGTTGAGTATAATAATCTAAATCTATTGTCCTCTTTAAATTTTCTCTCATCTAAGCTAGGGCCTGATCAAGGATTGGAAGCCTGTAGAGAAAGAGAGAGAGACAAAGAAAGAAGTGGCATCTCCTCTTACAATCTCTAGCTGTGGTTTCTGGCCCCTCAAGCACTAGAGATGAAGGAGAAGAGATAAGGGGGTAGCCAAGATATGACTGAAGTGCTTTGGGTCTGATTTTCACAGATATTCAAAGCTGACTCTTTTATGGAATGTTTTTAGAGCAATTTTCCTTTTGGGACTTTCAACCATAACTCTAATTCTTATGAAATAAGTGATGCCTCATTCAGCTTTTGACATTGTCCTTTGTTCCTGGACTTCTGGTTGCCACCCATCTCTTGAGTCACTCTGTCCTTCCAGACAGTCCTTTTAAGATGTTTCTAGATTTCCTCCCCTGTATGGCCCAAATTTGGTCTATAGAAAACCTGATTCCTGCCTTTCACTCTGCGTTGCTTCTTCAGGCCAGTCTAATGACAACCTCTTATACCAGCACTTAGACACCCTTAAAGTCTGGGAGACGACAGTACTTGTCAAACTTTCTAAGTATCCCTTGAATTTGCTTTCATTTGGTTTCAAGAAAAGAAACAATAACTCCCCTCAAAGGATTCTTCCTCTCCAATTCTTTTAACTTATTGGTTAGAGATTATTAATGCTGGAAGAAGTGATTTTATAAACTTAGTCATTCTGCACAGGGCTCTTCTTACCTCACTATTGTACAATACCTAAGCCTTTGGAACCTTGGCCAAAGCTGAGATAAAAATAATCTTGTTCATCACTCTGTTGAATGGCCAATTTTACTTCAATATATATGGTCTTCTTGTGTTTTGCTATATTAGTATTAATAATAGTGCCCCAATAAACTATAATTTAAGTTCTTTATACTCACAAGTGGCATCATAAGAAAAATGGAAAGAAATAAATTGGTAAAAAGGATGCTCTTTTCTCTGAGCTAGATCTGGCAGAGATATATGACAGAAAAAATACAAATGGAAAAAAAAATTAAAAACACAGTCTAGTGTGATTTTGAGAGCAGAAAATGATGGTGGAGAAGGGAAGTTTCTACTCGCAGACACTGTCAAGTGAGGATAGCTTGGTTCCTGTTTAGGGTGGCTCCTGAAGGTAAGGTAAGGGGCAGATGTGGTGCACAACTAAATATGGCACCTCCCATCTATTACCAGCTTGGAAAATATTTATGTTCACAGAGAAAATTATTCTTCAAATTAATCACTTAATTCTTGTCTCATTAAGCTAATATAACCCTAGACCCCATTCTCTTCCTTTAACCCATCATATACCCAAGTTATCTCCAATGTCATTTAGGCAAATCATCTATTCAAAAGTACTTGTAAAGTACCTACTAAGTACAAACTATTTGTGAAGCACCTACTAAGTGCAAAGCACTGGGCTTGGTGTGTTAAAGATAAAATATGTTATGACATAGCCTACTCTCAAGGAGATTTCATTTGAGGTGGGTGATATAAGATATGATCATATGAAGGGTTACATGTATCACAGACCTGTTAGTGTTAGATGGTTATTTAGTGTGCTCTAGTAATTGTATATATGAGAAAACTAAGACTCAGAGTGGTTAAGTGGCTTTAGAGCAGGGGTCTCAAACTCGCGGCCCATGGGCCGCATGCGGCCCGCCGAACAATTTTGTGCGGCCCGCAGACTAATCCACGAAGTTCAAAATATTTTGGATAAAATTAAGTAAGCCTAGGGACCTACTTGTATTTTTCATTTCTCTAGCATCCTAGCTAAATATTAGCTTAGTTAACAGCAGTTGTGATGAGAACTACAGTTTCTGGTTGTTTTGTGACACTGAGTAAACTGCATGTACGATTGTGCTTGTACTGATTTTTTTTTTGTTTTCAACTGCAGTGAGAAAAGTGTTGTGTAACAGTTGCCTTTTGTAGACCTAGTGCGGCCCGCCGAACGGCTGTGATCTTGCTCTGCGGCCCACATGCTGAGTTGAGTTTGAGACCCCTGCTTTAGAGTCATCTAGTTACATAACAGCAGAGCTAGAGTTATAACCTGCTTGTCTTTACTTCAGCTTAGTATTGCTTCAAATACAGTATCTCACCTCTCAAAAAATAAATATTTAGTACAATGTTACAAAGTATTTGGAACATTTCCTCTGATAAAATAACTGTGTGGTGGAGCCAGCTGTTAGCCCTCAAGAACATATTCTGGGCATTTTTTCAACTCCTAATTTTGAAATTGACCATACCAGGGCAGGAAAATTTACACCAAAGAAATTGGGAAACACTACAAATGAAAGACCTCCTTTTTTTCCCCAAGGAGAGCCAGTTATTAAATATTCACCTATACCTATGAACCTCTTCATGACAGGGTTGTCATATGAATGAATTTTTTATGGAGACAAGGAATTTAGACAGGCAGAGAGAAGATGAGAGAGGCTCTTTAAGAGTAGAATTACTCTTAAAGGAGTAAAGAGTGAACAGGGTTCTGGGATAGAAAATAAAATAATTTGATTGGGTGGGGTAAATGTTGGACAGGAGTCCCAAATCACATGCCTACAGAGACCAGGCTGAATAAATAAAGGTAAAAATCAGAGTGGGGTTATGAATAAATAGGGGAGGATGGAGACTGTGGTAAAGTGGAAAGTGAAGGTCTGCCTAAAAGTACTTTTTTTAAAAGCATGCTGTATTTTACCCACTTTGAATTTTCCATAAGGAACTAAGAGGATTAAACCTAGAAATTAGTTAGAATCAAATAGAGCCCTGAAAAGTGACTATCATTTGCCTTCTTAAAATAACGCTAGTTCCTTGACATAATAAAGGCAAAGTTGAGCATCCTAATTAAAAAATATATATTGATTGATTTTTAAGGAGAGAGGAAAGGAGAGAGAGAGAGAGAGAAACAGAAACATACATAGATCTGCTCTTGTATATGCTCTGCGGATTGAACCTGCAACATTTGTGTGTTTGGATGATGCTCTAAAAAACTGGCCAAGGCAAACATCCTAATTTATTTTCCTTTTCTTTCACCTTGTTACAGTATTATCACTTGGAAATTGCTGAAAATTATTATTTTTTGTTTGTGTGCTTAAAAAGTCATTCATTCAATATTTTCTTTCATTAGTATAGATCAGGGGTAGTCAACCTTTTTATACCTACTGCCTACTTTTGTATCTCTGTTAGTAGTAAAATTTTCTAACCACCCACTGGTTCCACAGTAATGGTGATTTATAAAGTAAGAAAGTAACTTTATTTTATAAAATTTATAAAGCAGAGTTACAGCAAGTTAAAGCATATAATAATTACTTACCAAGTACTTTATGTCGGATTTTTGCTAAGTTTGGCAGAATAAATCTTTATAAAACAACTTACTATAGTTAAATCTATCTTTCTGTTTATATTTTGGTTGCTCTGCTACCGCCCACCATGAAAGCTGGAATGCCCACTAGTGGGCAGTAGGGACCAGGTTAACTACCACTGGTGTAGATAGTTTAGAGCTGAAGTTTTGTTAGTAAAACCATTCTCAGCATTATCATACCCCAAAGAGATAAAGATTCAGTTATCTTCCCAGAGATGTTCATTCATATATCTAGATTCCTGAAAAAAATTTCATTCAAAATTGAAAGTTTGTATATTTTAGGGAAGGATCCAGAAACATTTAATTGATTTTCCTTTCAGAATGTCCCCAGATTAATTTCAAATAAACTTTTCAAAATTGAATATTATTGGGGTGATACTGATTAACAGAATCTTGCAGGTTTCAGGTGCCTAATTCTATAATACATCTCTGTATATGGTATTATATATTTAAACATAGTTTTTTTTAATACTAACCTGTAAGGACAACTCAACATTAATTTGCAGTAGTTTTTAAAGTGAGAATTTCTCTCTTCCAAGATCCTTTATTTATTGTACTTTTGAAGTGACTTTGGTTAACAAAATTATAGGTTTCAAGTGTACAATTCTATAATACATAATTTGTACAGTGTATTGTGTGTTCACCTCAAGTCAAGTCTCCTTCCATTACCATTTATCTCCTCTTTACCCTCTTCTACCTTCTTCTACCCGCCTTCCCTCTGCCTTTCTCTCTGGTAATCACCAAAAAGTTGTCTTTCTATGAGGGTTTATTTGTTTGTTTGCTTAATCCCTTCACCTTTTCACCCAGCCCCCTGACCCCCCCCCCCCCCCCGCCGACAGCTGTTAGTCTGTTCTCTATATGTATGAGTTTGTTTATATCTTGTTTGTTTATTTTCTTCATTATATTTCACATATGAGTGAAATCATATGGTACTAGTCTTTCTCTGACTGCCTTATTTCACTTAGTGTAATCTCTCCAGGTTCATCTATGCTGTTGTAAAAGGTAAAATTTTCTTCTTTTTAATTACCAAGTAGTATTCCATTGCATAACTGTACCACAGCTTTTTTATCCACTCATCACTCATAGGTATTTGGGCTGCTTCCAAATCTTCGTGATTGTAAATAATGTTGCAACGAACTTTATTAGAACACATTGAATATATAGGGTCTTATAAGAAACAGAAAATCAATAAAATAAATGTTCATGCTCCCCCCCCAGGAAAACTTTCTTTTTATAAAGCAAATCACCTAATTCTTATTGAAAAACCCTAATAAGTTACTTAAATTCCCTAAGTGCAATCATATCTCAAAGAAGCCCAACAAAAACTATTGAATAGCTCTTTGTAAATGTTTCACAAGCCCCTCTAATGATAATAACATATTTGTGTCTGAGAAAAACCAGTGATGTTTGCTGCCAGCAGTATCCATAGGCTCTTGCCTCAGAGATAGATTTGACTAAGCTTCCCATTGTGATAAGCTGGTCAGGAATGGAGCAGGGGTGGGCTGGAGATTGTAACAAAATATGATGTACAGAGATTTCTGTAGAATTGGGCCCCTGAAACCTGTATACTTATGTTAACCAATATCACCCCAATAAAATCAATTAAGAAAAAACATTGGAAATTAATGACAATCTAATCATGACAAGCTAATCTTCAACTTTGACCCCTCTTAGCACAGATGGATTAATTGATAAGATTATAAGAAGGGGCTTCAGCTCCTGACTTGCTCTGCCAGAGGTATAACTAAGAGAAAACTAGGTGCTTAATAAACATTTGCTGAAGAAGTTTGTAAGAAAGGAGAGATCAATGGTTTCAGGTTTTCTTAAAATTTTAGGGCTACTTCCACCTAGACTCTAGGCCTCAGCACATAGCTTCCAGGCTTCTCTCTGGATCCCCATTGCAGATCAGGATAGTACCCAAAAAATTCTGTGCAGCAGGCCAGGAAAAGGCAGAAAACGCCATGCCAATGAGCTAGGTCAGGCACCAATGGCCTTTTGGAGTCCAGAGACATCTGGATTTCCCTCAGACAGAAAGATCAGACCTGAGAAAGGGTTCCAAAATAAACTTGTCTTTCAAACATTCTGAAATATGTGTCTGGGTGAACTTTGAGAGGTACTATGTATTCTATACAACAACCATGCAGATAAAAAGGCACACCCAGGTGTGCTCATGCAACCAGGAGAAGAACTTACAGCTCCATGAGTTTCTTTCTAGGACACACTCAAATGCAATTATTTGTACTAAGCTGTGTGCCACGTCCATGAAGCCAAAATTCCAGCTTTCTTTTGGGCTGCCAACATTTCCATCCCACAAAAATTGTAGCATTTTGCTTCGTCTTCTCAGATTCTGTCAATGTAATATCTTTACTCCTGGGATTTATCCTGTCACAAGACAGGACTTGTTAGTGCTTGTTCTCCTGGTTTGATTTGGTGCTTGGTACCCCCAAGCACACAACTTCAGTGCTCCCTTCCTCCAGCTCTGTGATCATTCTGTGGGCTCTTCCTTACTTCCACCTCCTAGTATTTACATTTCAGTATCTGATTTCTTTGTCCCCAGCACCACAGAAAATTGCCTATGATCCATTATCAATAGGCCAGAAGTGCCAGGGAATTAACAAGCCCTGGGAGCAGCACTCCACTAATGATCTCAGGAGCTGGGGTATAAATACTCTAGCTCTCTTGCTGCTTGGGTGTCAGAATTTGAAAGTGGAAGCTTTGCACTGGTTCTTAGAGTTTCCTCAGTGAGATTAAGCTCAGGTCACCTACAGTGGTAGTTGGATTGATAAGACACCCTTCTGTGTATCTATTCCTTATTTTCATATCATTATCCCCAGAATTTCCCAAAAAGAGCTATTTATTCTCAGAATTTCCCCAAAAAACTATTTGCACTCAAATCCGTGTCTGAGGATATCTTCCTGTGAGAACACAAATTTAGGCATATCTCTAACATTAGGAGACTCTATTTCTACCCCATTATCTATCATTCTAGTCCTTTTAAAATTTATTGCCAAACCACATACATTCTATTTCTACAAAAGGATGGGTAATGGTTCAGAGATTAAAAAAATAAAGTTATATTGAGAGAGGAGAAACCAGAACAATGCAGAAAAGGGGGGCCTGCAATGTTTGTGATCTTATGCTTAAGCCAGTGACCTTAGTGTTTCAGATTGAGGGAGGAAGGGCAGACTGGGAAAAGTTTGAAAAAGTAACAAATCACATCTGTGGTCCTTGCTTGTTATCAATGCCCTGAAATAAACTTGCAGCACTAGCAAGAAGAATAAGTTATGTGATAGTCAAGGACAGACCCTCTGGCCTTCTCTCTCATCCCCCCCACCCCCTCCAGACACAAAAGTCATGGAGGTATGCAAACAAAGAAGTTAAAGAAATCAGGCATTTGTCATGTGAAAGCTAAAGCTATAAAGGTATATAAAATGTAAGAAATCTAACTTTGGGAGCTCGTGATTTTGATGCTACTAGCCTCATAAGCTTCGCCAGCTACCAATAAATTTTTCCTCCTCCTTGTCTGGGCATTCATTTTTCTCTATTTTCGGCTAATTCCTGCTACAATATAAATATAAAAATAGCTTATACTTGTGCTAGATATTCTCAATTATTCAACCAAGTCAAAGAAAGAATTTGAGGAAACTAAGATAGTGTAAAAGAGTGTACAATGGTTGAGGTATAAGGAATACCAAAGGGGACCAACACTTTTTAAAGATATAATACTGTATGTATAGATATACACAGACATCCTGAAAAAAAGGAAGAGAGAAGAAAACAATTGATTCTTTAAAAAAATTATTTATTTATTCATTTTAGAGAGGAGAGGGAGAGACAGAGAGAGAGAGAGGAGAGACAGAGAGAGAGAAGGGGGGAGGAGCTGGAAGCATCAACTCCCATATGTGCCTCGACCAGGCAAGCCCAGGGTTTCAAACCAGCGACATCAGCATTTCCAGGTCAATGCTTTATCCACTGCGCCACCACAGGTCAGGCAAAAACAATTGATTCTTATTCTCTCTATTAGGCTGCTCCAGGGTTTAGAAATGTTAATTTAATGTCAACTTGGAGGTGAGGCAAAATAAAAATACAAAGAGAAGATAGAAGAGAGAAGGGATTGACCAGGAACAATGAATAAATTGTTTCAGTTGTCTTCTACCAGAATTCAAAGGTTTCTCGTGTCTGTCTATCTATCTATCTATCTATCTATCTATCTATCTATCTATCTTTCTTTCTTTCTTTCTGATATACACACACATATACATACTTATACATATATATATGAGCTATATGATATATGGCTTTACACACACACATCTTAAATTTATTCTTATAATAAACCTAAGAGATAGGTATAATTATTCTTTTTTTTAATTATAATAAATATAAGTGAGGTTAAGTAATTTAGTCAGTCCCTAAGGGGTAAAATCAAATTCAAACCAAGGTCTTATTTTGCTAATCTTCATTCTGTTAACTACTTTACTATCATTCTTAGAAGTTTTCCTTGGAGTAGTTCAGAGATATATGATTGATTCTGTTGACAAATTCAGAAATGCAATTGATAAAAAATTCTATAATAATACAGTTAATAGTTTTTCTTAAAAAGTATTGATCTGGGTGTGAATTATGAAAGATATTAAGATTTATCTTGATACATTTTTAAAATTCTTGTAAGAGACTATTTATATTAATTATTTTATAGTATTATTGGTAACATGCATTAAATCAAGTTAAAAAATTAGGTTGAAGTTTTAGACATATTTCTGGTGGGTTTGCTATTAGTCTAAAAGATTATAGCAGATCAGTATATCTCTAAATCACATTGCAACTTTAGGCTCAAATTTGATGATCCTGGAAAAGCTGAAATTCAGTGCTTCATTCTGAGATTAAACTCTAGCTGTAAGTAATTTTTAGAAAACTGACATCCTGATAGACATAGAAAAAAAAAAGGAAGAGAAAACAAATTGAATCATTCTATCAGGCTTCTCCAGGGTTTTGAAATCTTAATTTAATGTGAAGTTGGAAGTGAGGTAAGACAGAAATAGAAAGAGAAGATAGAAAAGAGTAGGAATTAACCAGGGACAATGAAGAAATTGCTTCAGTGGTCTTTTATCAGAATTCAAAGTTCTCTCACTCCCATTTATTAGGTTATTTTACTTGGGGGTATACTCTATGTAATAGTTTTAAACTGTTGTAATATTATAATATATTCTAGTTTGTTGATATTTGAAGGTGAGAATATATCCAATATGGCTAGTTCTACCAGTTTATTAAAATATTTTCTTTCTGTTAACATATGAAGTGTTATCAAGTGGAATAAGTATTTGACTATACAATATAAGTATGAAGTAGGCTGTCTTCAGGTGTAAGCATCAGAAAACTTGAATTAAACTCTCAGGATTAATGGAGTTTAGTTTTCTTAAGTAACAAGAAGTTTAAAGGTGAGTGGTTGTTAGTGTTCAGTGGTTCAGAAATCTCAGGGCACTGTCAGTGATTCCTGGTTGCAACTAGCAATTGTAACTTTATCAAGTTTAACCTCAAAGCACAAATAAGGAGGAATGATTGAAAAACATTTTTCCAGACCTCTCATGTCAACTTTTCATATATTTCATTAGTTATAAGCAGGTTCCGTCGGCAACCCTTAGCTCCGTAGTGGGATTTAAATAATTTAACTGGTTCTCTGCCTTAATGACCATTAAAAGTATAAAAAAATTATATACTGAAAGGTAGCTTATTATTTTATACATTTAATGTATGTAACTTAAGAACAATAAAAGAGATATACAAAACTAGATTACATTATGAGTCTTAAAATATTAATGAAAACATTAAATGATACCTAATAAAAAACAATAAAACTGTTATTTAAGATATTTCCATATTGCTTCTTGACTGGCATCTTCACTGGCAATTTTTTTTTTTCACCCATGGATGGAATGAACATTACTACAGGTGCTTAGAATATGCTGCACAGATGAACTTTAAAAAAGAGTAAGGAACGTAAATTTGTGATTTCTACATTGGATGGCTGCTCAGGCACCCACCTTAGAGAGAACCCTGATTACAAGTGCCATTTAACAACCGGTTAACTGAACTCAGCAAATAATTTGGTACTGGTTCTGAATCGTACCACTGTGGCTATTCCTGTTCATTCCAGGAGATTCCTGAGCCTGCCATGTCCTGGGCTCCCAAGCTCAGGGACGGGCTGGGCTGAGCCCCTTGACCCTCCCATGGAAGAGTGACTGGGAGACGGTGGATGTGCCAGGAAGGAGGGGCCCCACCAGAGCACCAGCCTGCAAGACATTCAGGTAAGAGAGCAGGATGCTGTCCCACGGCTGCCAGAGGGGGAGGGACCCAGGCTGAATCAAGTTGTAAAAGGACTGCCCTGGTTCTGGCCCAAGTACTGCCTCTGACTGTCCCATCCAGCTCTGGGTCTGCTTATGTCTACAGTGCACACAGTCATGCTCAGGCAGGGCTTCCAGATCTCTCTAGAATTCTCAGGTTCTGAGGTCACAAGGACAAAGCCTGAGGTAACAGAGGCAGACACCTCATAGTCCAGAACCCCACGGTGCCTGGACTCTCACTCTACATTTGCGAGCGATGAAGAGAAAGCAAGCGACCCGTTTTCCTGCTCTCCCTGCACCTACCACGTCCTGCTCCACTTTCCCTTGCATCTCACCTTCCTGCCGGGAGCCCTGCCTTGTGCCGGCCCCCACTGCAGGCCCTGGGCCTCAGCCTGGCCCAGCTCCTGTGCCCCCGCTGGGCCCATCCATGACCTACATTAACACCAGCAGGCCAAAACCTCTCTTGGTGACCCGTAAAGTCTACAGCCCCAATGGGTCCTCTGTGATCACCAGCATCCCCCGCTCTGCCTGTCCCCCTTCCCTTCCTTCCATCGTCCCCAGCCACCCGGCCTCCAGCTCTGTTTCCCAGTCTACCTTTGTCCCTCGCCCCCCTCCTGGCCCTCGTCTGCCCTCCAGGCCCCTGGGCAGACGACAGATCTCCATCCCCTCCTCCTCTCCCGCTGCCCAGTTAAAACTTCCAGCCATTGCTGCTCCCTTGCGCCACCCTTCAAACTGTCCCCCAGGCAGGGAGAGCCTGCGAGTGGGGACGCGGACCTCTCACAGTACCATCAGTCAGGCCCCTGCTGACCGCGGGGAGCAGGCCGTGGTGGGCAGCAGCCTCAGGTAATCCTGGGGGGCCCTCCAGCGACCCAGGAAGCCCCCTCTCCACCCTGACTTCTCAGCCATTGGTAGTCTGGCCCGTGTCACCGGGTGGCTGCCCCTACGGGGAGAGGGCCACAGGCTGAAGAAAATGTAGCAAGCTCCTCTGTGCCTTCACTTGGGCCCCCCAGACTCTCCAAGCCGCCATTTGAAGGGGGTGTTTGGGCTTGATGGACTCCGGGCATTTCTCCCTGCGGGGCCCTGGTCCTTCATGTGGCCGAGCACTGTCCACTTTTCAGAAGGAGTGACTGTGTCCTGCGCCTGGTATACACCCCACTCTCCAGCCAGCCCCCCCAGGAGACAGTGACTAGGGGTCCCTCGGGAAGCATAGGGCTGCCTGGGTGGGGGCCGGTGAGGCCGTGGGAGAAGAGGTGAAGCCTTGAGGTAGGGCGTTGGGGCCTGGAGGCTGGGGGAGGGCTGGACCCCCATGGGACAAAGCGCCTTGTTCACGTGATCCTGGGCACTCAGCGGGCAGCTGCTGAGCTCTGCACGTGTGGCTGACCTTCACCCTCCTGGCTGATCAAGACCCTGTTCTTGCAGCCTCCCTGGGGGCAGCCCTCTGCTTCAGGGGGTTATGAGCCTCAGTTGCAGCTGGAGGTGATGTCCATCTGGAGGGGCCTCTCTGAGGGGCCTCTGGGCCCCTACACCCTCCTTCCTTCCCTTTCCTGCAGGAGGCAAAGCAGCCGGAGCTCCTCCCACTTCCCACCCTGCTTCCCAACCCGGAAGATAGCAAGCAAAGTCCCCACTGCCCAGCAGTCTGGGGACCCACCTACTGATCCTGCAGTCGGCCCGGCTGGGCCCAACTACCTCCGATTGGACGGGCGAAAAATGTCACTGCATGACCCCAGGAAGGTATGTCTCGGGAGATCTGGCTGAGTAGAGGGAGGACCCCAAAAAACTCACAAACCACACAGGCTTCCAGAGGGGACATCCTGGGCTGGCTCTCCTGACCACAGCCTGATGTGCTCAGGGGCCAGAATCACACTATTTCTATCTATCTATCTATCATCTATCTATCTATCTATCTATCTATCTATCATCTATCTATTTATCTAGTCCCTTTAGATATCGAAGTTCTGATAAGTGCCTTCCTGTGGGGTGAAGTCGGGCCTGAAGACACCACCAGCCACCGGTGCCCCTCCTCCAGGAAGCACAGCGTTTCAGGCCCAGGGAGCCCAGATCCCTCCTGATGTTGGCCTCCTGTTTACACCTGATTATCAAGTTGATACAGCCAGCCAGGAAGCCCTATCACTCAGCACTGCTCTCTAAAGCCAACAGCCTGGGGGGAGCCTGGCAGAGTTGGAGACTCCCTGCTAAGACCCTGCCTGAGCAGTTAGCTGTCCTCTCTCCCTGTGTCTGCTCCAGGGGAAGGGGGGAGGGAGGTCTTACCTTAAGTGGAGCCTCTGCCAGGGCCTGGTCCAGGATCAGGTCAAAGCCAAGTCGGAACCTGCTCCCGGACACTGTGGCTTCCCCAGGCCCAGCTCGGCAGGACCCCAGAGGTGCCACCCAGACTGAGGGGGAGCGCTGCCTCGGTGCTGCAGCCTGTGTGCTGTCTGGGAGGGAGAAGAGTCATCTCCCGACCCTGCTCAGAGCAAGGTCTGCCCGGCCCGCCATGTCCAATTGTTATACTCACTCCTTCCTGTTCACTATCTGCACACACACACACAACACACAGATACAGACACAGACACACACACACGCACACACACACGCACACACAGACACACACACACACACCAGTTCTCCAAATAAGGTATGGTATAACTTTATCTACCTTAGACCTCACACTTTTCTGTATCCTTAGTCTCTCTTCTTGATGGGGTAAATGGACACTGTGGGCCTGTGTCACTGCTGAAACCCATGGACACTTGTGGTTTGGGGTTGAGAAGTTCTTTATTCTCTTGCTCAGTGACCTAGAAGTTGCCCCCTATGAATGACTATGGTTTCATTTGAATGAGGCCTGGATTTCTGTGGCTTGGAGGACCCATGCAGCCTGGAAGGCACAGGCAGTCTTTTTGGGACAAGAGAAACAGATCATGCCACCTTGGACCACACCACAGTTTAGGATTTGAAAACTTCTCTAGGAAACATCTGAGGTTTCAAATAATCCCATTCCTGAAGAACCTCACTTGTCTTCGTGACCTGTGGGCCCCAAGCACCACCTCCTCAGACAAAACTGATGAAGGACTGACCTGTGCAAGGTCAACCCAAGTATGGAAACCAATGACCCAGCTCTATTGTTTCTTGAGGCAAAAGAAAATATTTGTTAAAAGTATATCACAAATAACAGGGCAAAGGACCAGAGTTTGCAGGGCAGGCTCAACCATGTTTTGGTCATCTGGAAACAGAAAGATAACTTTGATTGTATTTTATAATGAATAAATGTCATTAAATGGTCTTTGAAATTAATTATGTTAAATTTTTTTAATCATGTTTTGTTTTTCGATTACAGTTGACATTCAATATTAGTTTCATTTGTACAACTTAGTGATTAGCCATTATATAACTTGCTAAGTGATTATTTGATAAGTCTCATACCAATCTGATACCATTCATAGTTATTAGAATATTATTTTTTTGCCATACTGCACTTGACACCCATCCTCATGACAATTCTGAAACAATTTGTACTTCTTAATCCGTTCACCTTTTTCATCCATTTCCTCAACCCTTCTCCCTTCTAGCAACTGTCAAAATGTTCTCTGCATCTATGAATCTGTTTTTGTTCTGGTTGGTTGATTATTTTGTTTTTCAGATTCAATTGTGGATAGATATTTATTTATTGCCATTTTACTGTTAATATTTTTTAGCTTTATTTATTTTTTCTTCTTCTTAAAGACCTTTTAACATTTCATATAATATGGTTTGCTGGTGATGCAATCCTTTAGCTTTTTCATATCTAGGACATTCTTCATATGTCCTTTGCATCTGAAGACTAGCTTTGCTAGGTAGAGTGACCTTGGTTGTAGGTGCTCGCTGTCATCACTTTGAATGTTTCTTGCCAGTCACTTCTGGCCTGCAAAGTTTCTGCTAAGAAATCAGCTGACAGTCTTATGGACCCCCCCCCCCTTGTCGGTAGCTAACTGCTTTTCTCTTGCTTTTAAGCTTCTGTCTTTGTCTTTAACCTTTGGCAGTTTAATTATGCTATGTCTTGGTGTAGGCCTTTATCGATTCATCTTGTTTTGAGTCTCTGAGCTTCTGTACTTGTATGTCTATTTCCTTCACCTGGTGAGGGAAATTTCCTGTCAATATTTTTTCAAATATGTTTTCAATTTCTTAATCTCTCTTTTCTCCTTTATGCACCCCATGATTCAGATGTTGGTACACTGGATGTTATCTGAGAGGTTCCTTACACTGTCCTCATTTTTTTTCTGTTCTGATCGCATCTGCAGTGATCCTATTTCCAAAAATGTTTACTTTATGAAGCAGTGAGGTTAGGATCTCAACACAGCTTTCTGTTTTGGAAGAAGGTAGGGATCACAGTTCAACCCATAAAAGCATCATTCACGAGCTATCCCCACAGGCTGCATGGAGCCTGAGGTTTGAATGCAGAGGCTGAGCTACAGAGAGAGCAGTTTTCAATCCCAGCCTTCTTTACCAGCCATGACACTGGGCTGGTCCCTACCTCCTCCTCAGCCATAATGGGGACAAAAATACGTACCAACCAGGTTGTTGTGAAAATTAATCAGAAGAGTGCCCAGCATGGTGCAGGGACATAGGTATCCACGTGAACTGTACTAAGTGGCACATCTGTGGATGAGTGAATGATTAGCTGTGGACCAGGCTCCAGGGTAATGTGAGGACACATCTATTGAACCAGCATTCATGGTAATACCTTCCCAAATGGCCCCTCATCACAAGAAGGGTGACTTTGAAATCTACCATCTCATCAAATGAACTCTCTGTTTGGCTCCCTTTCCCCCTCCATGGAGGCAGTTACCCCTAAGGCTGAGTGGGCCCTGGCAAGGCAAAGGACTGGTTGGGGGATGTCCGGCAGTGCCATAGTGCGGTCTACACTGAGGGGCACCCTGCAGAGGCCCTCACACTGCATCTGGGTGGCTGAGCACAGAGTGAGGAGCAAGGGTGCTGCAGAAGCCACAGCCTGTTCAAGAGCCTCCCCCACCTGGGGAGGGGTTTGCACCTTGTTGAGAGAAAGTCAGAGGCTCTGGAAGGTCTTCAGTAGAGGGACAGATGGGCAAGACCAGAGGCTGATCCACCAGGAACTACAGTGACCACTGCAGTGACCCCACACGAGATGGCAGTGGCTCTGACCCGTGGTGATGGTGATGGGGTGACATTCATTCAGCATGTGACTAGCAGGACTTGGGGAAGTCTGGGAGATGGACAGTGAGGGCAGGTAAATCCTGGGTGTCCTGAGGGACCAGCTGCCCTGTTGTGAAATGAAGCACCTGGCTAGGATCTGTGGCCTGTGCTCAGCCCCAGCACAGCCACCTGCCACCATAGCAGCTCCCCAGCAAGATTACTGCTCTGTCTGCACTCCAGTGTAACCTGCACTCTTCCTGGTAGGTGAGACACATGGGCTGATGCCCCTCCTGGCTGGTGGCAGAAGGAACGAGGTGGCAGCTACACAGAATCCTGTTTCTTGGTGGAAGATGTGGGGCCTCGTTTTCTGCACCAGACAGCCTGAGTCTGTAGCTGGGTGATGTCCCAATTCATCATTGTGTCCTCAGGATCTATCACTGTCACTTGAGGGACTCAAGAATGTTTCCTTGACATGGGAATGGGTGGTGTACCATCTTTGTCGTCTTTGGGGGGGGTGACCTGTGCCCAAGGAGTTGTGACCAAAAAGCCCCTATGAATTTGTGGCAGAGCATTCAGTTATATTCTCTCTACCCCTGAAAGATTATCTGAAGCTCTGACTGAAGCAGATGTGCTGCACAACATGGGTGCTGAGTCATCCTCGGGGTTCTCATGACCACGACAACCGTGTTTTCACTGAGATCGTTCTCTCATATGTGCCACGGTCATCCCTCTGCAGGCATTTCACTCACATCGCAGTTCTTAAACTTAGGTGTGACAGGGCCATAGCTGCTTCATGTTTTCCAGGGCTTAATTTTTGTTTGGAGGACATTTCTTCTTGGTTAACTCAGTATTCTTGTCCTCTTTCCTCAGGATCACACAAGGGTGGCAGGTGGGCTAGGTAGGGCAGGTGGACGAGGTCAGACCTAGGCCTCTGGCAGTTCTTTGATCCACTCCCAGTGACTCCAGGAGAAGCCCTAGCCCACCGTGGCCTGGGCCATAGCTCCTCGGGCTGTGCTAACCTGTCACAGTCCACTGCTGGATGCTCACCTGCTTCCTCCCTGCTCATAGGCTGGGGGATCATTGTGTGGACCCTGATGTAGATCCCCCAGGACTGACTGGATGAGGTCCCTCATGGTTTCCCACCACTCACAGGTGTGCAGGGGTCATCCCGGAACCCCCACATCAGGCTGGGTCACTGGAGTCAGCACACGACCCTGGTCTCCGCCTGGGCAGGGGGAGCAGCAGGGCCACCCGCCCACTTTGTGATCCTCACACTCTCTCTGGGGCTCTGTCATGCTCTCCCCTGGCTCCCTCACTGTGGAGATGTGAGAGGGAGGCACAGGGCCCTTTCTCAATGACCTGTCAATATCATGGAGTTTCTGCAGGGAGCCATTATAGTGAGGCAAGTGAGGAGAGGAGGGCAGTGGAAGACAGTGAAGAGGTGGTGAAATAACAATAACGGATGACTGTCCAGGGCCCTGAGAAGGACTGGAATGGAGCTCTAGAGGAAATGCAGGAGGTGGTGCTCAGTGAGATGGAACAGACATGAGGGACAGGGTCTCACAGAATGTGAGCTCTTGGTGGCTTGATGGGGCTCAGGATTCTTGGACATTTACTTGGGGACAACGAAGCTTCTAGAGGAGAACACATGAGGGTGAATTGATTTGTCAGGCGAGTCCACTAAGACTCCAAACCGCAGGTCCTGAGCCCTGGGGTTCAAGCTCATGGAAGTTCTATGGAGACTCACTCAGTCCCATGTGGGAGAGTGTGGATTGGCTCCTTCCCTGTCAGGTTCCTGAGTCAGGTGTCCAGTGCAAGGTCATCTCCATCCTTGTCCTGGGAAGTCTTATTGAGGTCCTTCCTGACACCCAGGGAGCAGGGGATGTCACTGTGTGAGTGACAAGTGACTGCACAGAGGTGTTTGCTCCTTGACTTCTCTCACTGGTCCTTCTCCTGGGCCAGGGGGGCAGCTTTGGGGGCCTGTGCCTGGCTCACTGTGTCCTTGCTCACAGTACTAGGGGGACTCAACTCTCCAGGCCCTTGCTTCTTGATCAGTACTCATTGCTGCTTCTGTTGCCCTGCACCCCTTGGCCAGGGGTGCCCAGAGATGAACATGGTTATCCAGTGGTGGAATTAAAATACTTTAACAACTGGCTCTCTGTCCTAGTGACCATTTTAAGTATATTTAAATAAGAACAATAGAAAAGGTACACAAAATTAGATTATAAGAGTTTTAAAATATTAATGAAAAAATATTAAATAATACCTGATAAACAACAATGAGACTGTTATTTAAGATATTTCCAGTGACAGCTGTTACCCCCTGGTTGTTTGGTTCTCTTTCTCTTTATGTTATATGTTTGTTTACTGAAGTAACAAATGTGAGGGAATTAAAATGTAGTATTTTATCAAAGGTATGAATTTTATGAAATGAATAAATAAATACTACAAGCATAGCTCCATCACTTTTTTTTCACCTATGGACAGAATAAACATTACTGCAGGCACTTAGAATATGCTGTTGTACAGCTGAATGTTAGAAAAAAAGTAAGAAATGTAAATTGTGATTTACACATTGGGCAGCTGCCCAGGTGCTCACCTTAAAGAGAACCCTGATTACAAGTGCCATTTTAACAACCAGTTCTCCAAACTCAACAAAAAAATTAAGTATCGGTTCTGCCTAACTGGTGCAAACTAGCTGAATCCCACCACTGCTTTAGCTGGAATGGAGGGCAGAAAAGAGAGTACAAAGGGTCCTCAGATTATGACACAGTTCTGTTCCTATGACAGTGACATAACCCTGAATTTGGGTATAAGTCAAAACACATCCCAGCCTAAGTCACTTACCTATCCTAACACATTTGTAAAATCATAATCTAGAACATAAAATCACAACTAAGCCACAGATAAATGAAAAGGACATAAATATACTGTACTGTATATTATACTGTATTACAGAAAAAATGACAAAAAGTGAATGTAAAGAAATTCCTTACATTTATTCCTGTGATTGGCTTGTACACTGAAAGGGGCATTGCAAGGTGGGAGAGAATGATCTATTGAGAGGAGGAAGCTAGAGAGGCAGGAGAACCTGCAGAAGGTGCTGGAGATACTGGATCAGGTGAATCAGGATTGCCTAGGGAACATGCAGGAGATGCTGGAGATGATTCTACCTGTGCTACAGGTGTTTCATCTCAAGGAGCAACTGATACAGAGAGTACAAGATCTGTTGTAGTCCTCTCTACCTTCTTAAAGAATTGTTCCAGGCTAGTCTGGAAGGTTGATGATTTCTTCTCTTCCAAAATCTGCCTATAGCATAGCAAGGCATCCATAATAGCTTTGTAGACCTCACTGAATCTGTCATTGCTGGAGTCCTCAGCTTGAAATTTTTCCAATTCATCCTCTACCGTAGGAGAACCTTCTGCCAAACCCTTAGTAGTAAATCTCTTGGGTTCTGGGGTTTCTATCTCTTTCTCTTCAATCAGCTGCTGCTCCAGCTGAGAGAGGTCCTCAGCAGCAGCTCCTCTCCATGTGATGCCAGTAGCTCTGTGACATCTATTGTGATGGCTTTCCTCTTCTTTGAAGCACTACTAGCTGGACTCTGGCTTTTGTTTAGCAGCCCTGCTAAGGGCCAAAAAAATCACCAAACAAAGCAACACAAATGGAACACTTTCACTTTTAACAGTCCAAAATGACATAGGTAACCTACTGGGGAACACCAAACTTGCTCATGTGCCACATAACTGAGTATTCTTCTGCTGCATACAACCAAATTAGTTTGCCCATATATTCCATAAATACAATGCTAACAGTGTAAACCAAAACACTCAAGTCTCAATTTTTTTAAGTTTTTATGGGAGTGAGCATCGTAAATTTGAAACATTATATTTCGAGACTGTCTTAACCCGAGGACCCCTGTATTTAGTTTTTCTGACTGTGTGGTGGAAGGTGATAGGAAGAATGGGTTTGGAACAGATGTAAAATTCGCTAGCCAGTAGTTTCTATGTAATGCCAGTGTGTAAGTAGAATCAATAATATCAAGTATAAGAAAAGATTTCAGCAGGATGTATCAGGAAGGATTTACTAATCATTATGGCTGCCCGGAAGTTAAACAGGCTACCCCAGTAGGCAACACGGTCCACATCATTGCACATATTTCAATGTTGAGTGAATGAACATTTGACCAGTCTCCCAAGGAGAACATTTTTGCATTAGATGGGTAAGTGGTTGAACTAGATATCTTTTAAAGTTGTCTACAAATCCTCATGCCTTTATGATACTCTGTAAGTACTCCATTTTTTTGCAGCCTGAAAATTGTTTTCTTTGTGGCTCACTTCCTTGTCATGTCTACTGGCACAAATCTGCTTTACTTTTATCTTAACATTAATATTCAACATTGAGATAGCTAGATAGTCTCTATAAAAAAATGTCTTTATCCCCAATTGTGTTCAAATCTTTAAAAAAAAGTTTCCTTCTTTCCAGAAATGTTGACAGAATTCATACTGAAAGAGTTTCTTTTAATGGACATGGTTTTTAATTTGACACATTTTCAACTTCAAATGCTTCACTAATACTCTCACATGTTGTCCTCAGGATGCACAGTAGGCATGCCACTTTCCACAGCAATCTTAGAGTACATCTCTTGTTTTTTGTTTGTTTCCTTTTGAAGTATAAATTTATGATAAGAATTTTTCTTTGGGTTGGAGTCTCTGTTCATGAAAGACAGAAATCATTTAAAGAGAAAATCATACAAATACTGAGCTGAATTTTCAAATTGGATCATATTGAAACTTTTGGATTTTTGCTGAATACAGGCCAAATTAAAATGTTCGCTGCTCTTGGAGAACAGTATGTAGTATAAGACAGATTTCTGCTATGTTTCATGAAAAGCTAAACCAAAAATGTTAGAAAAAATGCTGGAATTCATAGTACAGTCTTCAGCACTGAATTTTATTGCTGATCATTGGAATCTGATGTTTTCATACTTTATAAGTATTTCAGGCTATGTACTTCGTAAGTCTCAAGAACTTCGATATTATTATTCTCCTTTTCACAGATAACATTAGGAAAGACCAATTATACAAGTGGGTGGAGAATAAAAGATAAATTCAGGAAAAAAATTATTCTCAACTTTGATTCATCAAAGAATCCATATAAAAATTGAGATTTGGGCCTTGTCTGGTTGCTCAGTTGATAGAACATTGGCTCAGTGTATGAACATTCCAAGTTCAATTCCTGGTCAGGGCACACAGGAGTAGCCACCATCTGCTTCCTCCCACCCCCTCCTATCTATTCTTTCTCTCCTCCCCTCTCACATCCAGTGGCTCCATTGGTTTGAGCATGGCCCCAAATGGGGTTGCCAGGTGGATCCTGGTTGGGGAATGTGCAGGAGTCTGCCCCACTATCCCCCTTTTTCTCACTTAAAAATTTTTTTTAAAAAAGAGCTATGTTCTCCTATCTGGTGTGATTAAAACAATTTTCAACACTCAGTGTTCATGAGGGCATGGGAAAACAGGTTCTCTTATTTATTATTAATTATTATTATAAGAATGTTAATTGGTCCAAGTGATTTGGAGAGTAATGTTTATAATAACTTCCTAAAGCCCCCAAATATAATTATCTTTAACTAAAGAATTTCACCTCTAGGAATTTATTCATCTGTAATTATTATATAAGTTGCAATATATAAGCCAAGGAATAGTACTATAGTATTGTTTGCAAGAGTAAAATTGTATATAATCTAAATAAGTAGCCATTGGTACAGTGGCCATTGAGAAAATGATGAGACATTCATAGAGTAAAAAATTATATAGATTAAAAAATAAAGCCTGGCCTGTGGTGGCGCAGTGGATAAACCTTTGGCCTGGAATGCCAAGGTTGCCGGTTTGAAACCCTGGGCTTCCCTGGTCAAGGCACATACAGCAAGCAAGCAATGAACAACTAACATGAAGCAACTATGAGTTGTTACTTCCCATTCCATGCTCCCATTTCTCTCCTGTCTCTGTAATATCAATAAAGTATTTAAAAATAAATAAATAAATAAATAAATAAATACATTCTTACCTTTCTCTGACTGTTTTATTTTACTTAGCATAATAATCTCCAGGTCCAAGTACCATATGATTTCACTTATATATGGGATCTAATGAACAAAATAACCTAACAGACAAAATAGCAACAGATTCATATATACAGAAAACAGACTGACAGCTGTCAGAGGGGATGGAGGTTAGGGAGCTGGGTGAAAAAGGTGAAGTGATTAAACAAAGAAAAATAATCTTATAGACACAGACAACAGTTTGGGGTTTGCAGGAGGGAAAGGGGATTGGGAGAGGTAAAGAAGGGTCAAGGAGGGCTAAATGGTGATGGACAGAGACTTGACTTGGGGTGGTGAACATAAAATACAATATATAGATGATGTATTGTATAATTGTGCACTGAAACATGTATAATTTTATTAACCAAGATCACCTTAATGAATTCAACAAATTAAAAAACGTGTTAAAAAGGAAATGCCTATGATATACTGAGAAAAAAACCTTTAAGATATTATGTATAGTCTCATCCCATTTTGATTTTTATACAATCTGAAAAGAAACCAGAGTTTCTATTTTGATTTTTAAAAAGTATATGACTATATGTATTTTATAAAATATTTTAAAGAATGTCATTAACTATTTAATAATGGTTACAGTTGGGTGGAAGAGATTGGCATGATTTTGTAAAACAGTGTCTTAAAATTTGAACTTGATTCAAGGACCATCCATGTAGTAAACTATTAAGATTATTTCCTTCGGGGAAGCAAGATGGTGATGGAGTAGGCGGACATACCAACTTCCACCTCCCAGAGCCAAAGTAAATTACAACTTAATTTTAAGAAGCAACATCTGGTAAAACCAACTTTGGACTAAACTAAGAGGACTCCTTAACCATGGAACACTGAAGAAGCCACACTGAGACTGGTAGGAAAAGTGGAAATGTGGAGAGGGCTGCCCAGGTCCCGGGAGCAAACGACAGCCTGAAGAGACTTGCGTGGTGGGAAGTGAGTTTAGTGGAGAGGGGAGGGTCGTGGGCCCCAGGAACAAAGCCTCAGCCTGCAGCCCCAGAGCCTAGAAGAAGCATACAGACAGTATTTAGCTGCAGAACAAATCAGGATTCTGTTTTTGAGAAAGAGACAGATTTCTCAGACCCAGGACTCTTCTTAAAGGGACCACGCAGAAAACCTCTTTCACAACCACTCACCTGGGGCTCTGGGGGATGGGGAGAGATGAGAGGACTAAAGTAGCAGGAAAAGAGTGTAATCTAGGAGGCACAGGGAGAAACACTTTGAGGGACTGCCACTCTAATCCTTGGGAGTCACTCACCTAATCTGAAGTGAATATTGCCCCTGGAACCAGCAATACCAGCAAAGGGAAGCAGGACACCAGCCAAACAAGCTCACCTGTGGCACTCAGAGCAGAGTAGCTTAGAGGGAGGGAGCCATCAGGAATACAGTATTGAGTGCAAGGGTCTGAGATACAGTGCCCCCACCCACACTGCTGAGGGCTTGCCAGTGGGTGGGTGCGGTGGGACATGGAAGGGTGTTCCTGTTAATGGGGGGGAAGCTGGGCCAGCCACGACTGAGGCCTGGCATGAGCTCAGTATCTCCTGGGGAGGGTGGGCAGAAGGGGCACATGAAAGCAGTCCAGCCTGGCTGCAGGCTGGGTGAGCAAGAGCAGTCCCACCTCCAATCCCAACTACAGGGGAAAGACAAAAACCTGAGAAATGCAGAGACCTGCGGCTGAGTGCAGGCACACATCACCGCACAGCCCGCAAAGCTGGTGTCCTGTGTCCCAGTGTGCAATTGCAGCTCCACCTGCCAGGGTGGGGCAAAAGCCCGGGAACAGATGAAGACCTACAACTGAGAAATTGTACTCATGCCTGCCTGCTGTGCCAAGGCTTGCAGCCCAGGGCATGATGCACAGCCCCAACCGCAGGAGTGTGGTGAAAGTTGAGGCTGGCTGAGACTTGTAGACCCAGGCATGTGAACACAGCCCCTCCTGTGGAGGAGAGGTGGAAACCACAGCAACTGCTGCAGCGAGCTGGAATGGGCAACACCCATAATTGAATGCCAGAAGGCAGCCACAGAAGGGGTGGTGGGCCTGCAGATAGACCACATCTAGGGAACACAAAGTCCACACTCATTGGACTCCAGTGGCCACACCTTTCTTATACACAGATAATATGGGAAGGCAAAGAAATACAACCCAAATGAATCAAGAAAAATCTCCACAATATGACTTAAATGAGTCAGATATAACCAAATTACCAGATACAGAGTTTAAAATAATGACTGTTAGGCTGCTCAAAGATCTTAGAACAACAATAGATGGTCATAACAAACACATAAATAAAGAGATAGCAAGTATAAAAAAGGACATTGAAATAATAAAAAGAATCAGTCAGAAATGACAAATACAATATCAGAAATAAAGACCACAATGGAAGGAATTATAAGCAGGATGAATGAAGCTGAGGATCAAATCAGCGAGTTAGAAGACAAGATAAACAAAGATATAGAAGTAGAGCAGCAAAAAGAAAAGAGACTCAAAAAGTCTGAGGAAACTCTAAGAGAGCTCTGTGACAACATGAAGAGAAATAAAATTTGCATCATAGGGGTTCCTGAAGAAGAGAAAGAAGAAGGGATGAAGACTTTGTTCAATCAAATCATAGCTGAAAACTTCCCTAAATTGATGCAGGAAAAAGTCACAAAAGTTCAAGAACCTCAGAGAATTCCATTAAAGAGAAATCCAATGAAATCTACACCAAGACACATCATAATTAAAATACCAAAGCTAAGTGATAAAGAGAAAATATTAAAAGTTGTTAGAGAAAAAAAGCCTATCACCTACAAAGGAACCCCCATAAAGATGACATCCAACTTCTCAACAGAAATACTTGAGGCCAGAAGGGAATGGCAAGAAATATTCAAAGTAATGCAGAACAAAAGCCTACAGCCAAGACTACTATATCCAGCAAAGCTATTGTTTAAAATTGAAGGAGAAATAAAGAGCTTCCCAGACAAAAAAAAACCCCAAAAAACAACAAAAAAACAAAACAAAACAAAAAAACAACTCAAGGAATTCATTACAACCAAACCAATGCTGCAAGAAATGTTAAGGACCTGTTGTAAAGACATCAAAGTAGGAAAAGAATATAGCAAAAGAGGAATACAGATTTAAAGAATAAAATGGCTCATGTTGTCACAGAGCTCTCTTAGAGTTTCCTCAGACTTTTTGAGTCTCTTTTCTTTTTGCTGCTCTACTTCTATATCTTTGTTTATCTTGTCTTCTAACTCGCTGATTTGATCCTCAGCTTCATTCATCCTGCTTATAATTCCTTCCATTGTGGTCTTTATTTCTGATATTGTATTTGTCATTTCTGACTGATTCTTTTTATTATTTCAATGTCCTACAACTACATATAATAATAACCTTAAATGTACATGGATTAAATGATCCAATCAAAAGACATAGGGTAACTGCATGGATAAGAAAACAGGACCCATAATACGCTGTCTATAAGAGACACACCTCAAAACAAAAGATGCACACAGACTGAAAGTAAAAGGATGAAAAAAATATTTCATGGAAATGGAAATGAAAAAAAAGCTGGGATAGCAATACTTATATCAGACAAAATGGATTTTAAAACAAAGGCTATAGTAAGAGATAAAGAAGGTCACTACATAATGATAAAAGCAGCAATCCAACAAGAAGATATAACCATCATAAATATCTACACACCTAATATAAGTGCACCTAAATATATAAAGCAGACTTTGATGGATATAAAGGGTGAGATCAACATCAATACTATAATGGCAGAGGATTTCAAAAAGCTGAAATAAACAACTTAACACTGCATCTAAAAGAACTAGAAAAAGAACAGCAAGTAAAGCCCAGAGGAGTAAAAGAAAGGAAATAATAAAGATCAGAGCGGAAATAAACAACATAGAGGTTAAAGAAACAATACTGGGAATCAATGAAACAAGGAGCTGGTTCTTTGATAAGGTAAACAAGATCAATGAACCTTTAACCGGACTCAACAAGAAAAAAAGAGAGAGGATTCAAATAAATAAAATTAGAAATGAGAGTGGAGAAATAACAACTGACACAGCAGAAATACAAAGAATTGTAAGAAAATAGTATGAAGAACAGTATGCCAAAAATTTGACAACCTAGATGAAATGGACAAATTCCTTGAAACATAATATTTTAAAAATCAATCTGAAAGGATCAGAAAACCTAAACAGACCAATTACACAAATGAGATTGAAACAGTTATCAAAAAACTCCCAACAAACAAAAGTCCTGGACCTGATGGCTTCACAAGTGAATTCTACCAAATATTCAGAGAAGAACTAACTCCTATCTTTCTCAAGCTATTTCAAAAAATTCAAGAGGTAGAAAAACTTCCAAGCTCCTTTTATGAGGTGAGTATAATTCTGATTCCAAAACCAGCTAAAGACAACACAAAGAAAGAAAATTATAGGCCAATATGCCTGATAAATTTAGATGCAAAAATCCTCAACAAAATATTAGCAAACAAGATCCACTAATATAGGAAAAAAATAATACACCATGATCAAGTGGGATTTATTCTTGGGAGGCAAGGCTGGTACAATATATGCAAATCAATCAATGTGATTCATCACATAAACAAAAGGAAGGAGAAAAACCACATGATAACTTCAATAGATGCAAAAAAAATTTGATAAAATCCAGCACCCATTCATGATCAAAACTCTCAGCAAAGTGGGAATACAGGGAACATATCTCAAAATGATAAAGGACATTTATGACAAACTCACAGCAAACATCATATTCAATGGGCAAAAATAAAAAGCAATCCCCTTAAGATCAGGAACAAGGCAGGGGTGTCCCCTTTCACCACTCTTATTCAACATAGTCTGGAAGTCCTAGCCACAGCAATCAGACAACAAGAAGAAATAAAAGGCATTCAAATTGGAAAAGAAGAAGTAAAACTATCATTATTTGCAGATGATATAATATTGTATATATAAAACCCTAAAGTCTCAGTCAAAAAGCTACTGGACTTGATAAATGAATTCAGCAAAATGGCCGGATATAAAATTAATATTTAGAAATCAGAGGCATTGTTATACACCAACAGTAAACTGTCAGAAAGAGAAATGAAGGAAACAATCCCCTTCACTATTGCAACAACAACAACAAAAAGTACCTAGAAGTAAACTTAACTGACGAGATTAAAGACTTGTACTCAGAAAATTATAAAACATTGATAAAAGAAATCAAGGAACATACAAACAAGTGGAAGCATATACTGTGCTCATGTTTAGGAAGAATAAACATCATTAAAATGTCTACATTACCCAAAGCAATTTATAAATTCAATGCAATACCTACTAAAATACCTATGACATACTTGAACGATATAGAATACATATTCCAAAAATTTATATGGAACCAAAAAAGAACACGAATACTCTCAGCAATCTTGAAAAGAAAGAATAAAGTGTGAGGTATCACACTTCTGATATCAAGTTATAGTATAAGGCCATTGTACTAAAAACAGCTTTGTACTGGCATAAGAACAGGTATATAGATCAATGGAACAGAACAGAGAACCCAGAAATAAACCCACACCTTTATGGACAACTGATATTTGACAACGGAGGTAAGAGCATACAATGGAATAAAGGCAGACTCTAACAAATGGTGTTGGGAAAATTGGACAGCTACCTGCAAAAAAATGAAACTAGATCACCAACTTACACTATTCAGAAAAATAAATTCAAAATGGGTAAAAGACTTAAATGTAAGCCATGAAACCATAAGCATCTTAGAAGAAAACATAGGCAGTAAGCTCTCTGACATCTCTCGCAGCAATATATTTGCTGATTTATCTCCACAGGCAAGGAAAAAGAAAAATAGGATAAACAAATGGGACTATATCAAACTAAAATGCTTTTGCACAGCTAAAGACAATAAGAACAGAATAAAAAGAGAAACTACACAATGGGATAACATATTTGACAATACGTCTGATAAGGGGTTAATAACCAAAATTTATAAAGAACTTGTAAAACTCAACACCAGGAAGATAATAAGTCCAATCAAAAAATGGGCAAAAGAAATGAATAGACATTTCTCCAAAGAGGACATACAGATGGCCAATGGGCATATGAAAAAATGCTCAACATTACTAATCATTGGAGAAATGCAAATTAAAACCACAATGAGATATCTCCTCACACCAGTCAGAATGGCGCTCATCAACAAACCACACAGAATAAGTGCTGGTGAGCATGTGGAGAAAGGGGAACCTTCCTGCACTGCTTGTGGGAATACAGACTAGTGTAACCACTGTGGAAAACAGTATGGATATTTCTCAAAAAATTGAAAATCAAACTGCCATTTGATCCAGCTATCCCACTTTTAGGAATATACCCCATTAACACCATAGCACTGTTTCAAAAGGAGAAATGCACCCCCATGTGTATGGCAGCATTGTTCACAGTAGCAAATATCTGGAAACAACCCAAGTGTTTGTGGATAAGTGGATTAAAAAGCCATGGTACATATATACAATAGAAAACAATGGGACCATAAAAAAGAAGGAAATCTTACCTTTTCCGGCAACATTGATGGAGCTCGAAATTATTATGTTAAGTGAAATAAGGCAGGCTGAAAAAGAAAAATATCATATGACCTCACTCATTTGAGAAATGCAATGAATAATGGGAACTGAGGAACAGAATTGAGACAGAAGAGAGATAAAAGGGACCAGAGGAAAAGAGGACAGAGGTAAAGGGGATGATAGGATGGGATAAACCTGCAGGGAAGAGGTGAGGGCACTATGGGGAAGGGGGCAAGGGAGGTGTTGAGGGGAATACGGAGGAGGGAGATGCATTCAGGTCAACACTAAAATCTATGTAAACACAGTAAATTAAAGTCAATTAAAAAAATTATTTCCTTCATGTTAGAGTTCTTAAAAGTCATTTATGTTGTCCTATGAATAGTGGCTTTACAGGTAGGATGTGGGGAGAAAGAACTGTGTGAAATATTAGTAAAAAATCAATTAGAAATTAATTTGCTTCTACTTTTGGTTCTTCCATAGGCTTCTTAAATTTTTTGGTAAGTTAAGTCAATGTTTTGCTTTGTCTGTTTGCAAAACGGGAAACCTAAAGATGTACTGAAACAGAAAAATACTAAGTGCTTCTCTATGTAAATGTTGAGCAGTCTTTATTTCTTTTTTTTTCTTATGATTACTGTTTTTTTATTTTTATAAATAAATTTTTATTTTAATGGGGTGACATCAATAAATCAGGGTACATATATTCAAAGAAAACATGTCCAGGTTATCTTGTCATTCAGTTCTGTTGCATAGCCATCACCCAAAGAGAGATTGTCCTCCGTCACGTTCTATCTAGTTTTCTTTGTACCCCTCCCCCTCCCCCTCGCCCTTTCCCCCCTTCCTTCCCCCCGCCACCCATAACAACCACACTCTTGTCCATGTCTCTTAGTCTTGTTTTTATGTCCCACAAATGTATGGAATCCTGCAGTTCTTGTTTTTTTCTGATTTACTTATTTCATTCCATATAATGTTGTCAAGATCCCACCATTTTGTTGTAAGTGATCCAATGTCATCATTTCTTTTGGCTGAATAGTATAACATGGTGCATATGTGCCACATCTTCTTTATCTAGTCTTCTATTTTTTTTTACAGTGATTAAAGCCTTTAAGCAAACTCTTGGCCAATACAGCAAGAATCCATAAAAGAGTAGTGTCCTTAACATGTTCACCAAGTCCAAGTTAGCCCCAACACCATGCCAAATCCCTGAAAAATGCAACCCAACCCCAGTTCAGTCCGTTAGGAGCTGTCACAAGGAGCAGGAGTCCAGGAAAAGTCCACATCCAGAAAGAGTACACATGGCACTGGAATTGTCCTAATTCTATACTTTGCAGCTCACATTCCAAGTCCCAATAACCACTGCTTCTAGCTGGTAATGATTCAGGTAGACTGGAAAAGCCATCTGCAGCATGTGTGAATATGGAGCTTCTGTTCTCCTCTGCCTGGAGAGATGAGACCAGGTTGCTTTTCCCTGGAGGTCTGCGACTGTGGCATGGTAAAGAGAACCTTGGGATATACTAAGCTTGGTGGCAAAGGTAGATTTATAATAGAAGTTGGCAAAAAGGGGGAAAGAGAGCTCTAAATTAGGAGTAGGTCCCAGCCTGAAATATGAGTGGGGCATTGAGGTAGGAGGAAAAAAGGAAACACTATATATTAAACAAAGCAGCAGAAAATAGGACTATCAACAACCACAACAGAGATCTTCGAGAGAAGAATAAAAAACCTGACTATTCAGGCAAGACATAGTTAAGTGGCCCTTGTGCAAATGAGATCAGTTTACCTGCTTCTTGGAAGAAATACCCTAGGCTCGTCCACAGTGTTGTAGATGTGGCTGACAGCCCTGGGCACCTTCAGCCTTCAGTGGCAAACCCCAGTATTCTGGGCAAGGTTAGGTCATAGGAGGCTGGAGCAGGGCTGGAAGAGACTGAACCCTCCCTTAGAGGAGCGAGGGGGAAGCCTACCTTCCAGTGTCCCTGTTTCCTCACAGCAGAGGCATGTAAGCCTGGCAGGCTTTATCTCAATGACCTTTCTTTCCACTATTGAAGCAGGACCCAGATGGCATCCTATGAGACCCCTTTGGGGCATTAGAGCCTTTAAGGGCGTATCCTAAAAGCTGGTAGTTCCCCTGATCTCTATTGAACTTTTTCTGCCTCTAGGTATCTTAAAAGCCATGCTCAGAAGATCTTGCTGAGGGGTTTGAGGATCCCCATCCACCTATATAAATCTTTTCCATATATCTGGAGGTATTTGGAAAAAGACAATACAGTGTTATTAGCTGGATCAAATAAAGAAGGTAGTAGTTTGCAGGCGAAAAAGATTTGGCGTCTCCTGTTCATCAGCATTCAAAAGAAATTAAAAAATATTTTTTTAAGTAAAAAGCATGATATGGTAGACCCGTAGGAATTCCAGGATATGACTACCCCCTTTTAAAATTTTTTTAATTGACCTTAAAATATTTGCTGGGTACACTTTAATAATACCTTAACTTTAAAGATTGTAAGCATGACAAAATACAGTAAATGCTTTTGCTCCATATGCAGGAGCATTTTCAGTTTAGCCAGTTTAGGAAATCCAATAATAGAACAATGCATACAGACAATGAGCTATAACATGCTTAGCAGCCTCTCTGTTCTGACAGAGGTTACTATAAATCCAGAATAGGTATCCACTGTAACGTGGACATAGGACTGTTTGCCAAATGAAGGTATATGAGTAACATCCATTTGCCAAAGTTGTCCTGGTAGGTGTCCTTGTGGGTTAACTCCAAATGAAGGGGCAGATTGTAGTATAGGACCCCTTGGACAGGATTTCCCAATCTGCCATGCTACTTCCCGAGAAAGTTGAAAATGTTTACACCGGCTGCAGTGTTCTGGTGATGAATAGTATGAGACTGAATTGCTCGATCTGTCATGGTTGCTCCAAATAATTTTCTTTTGGGTAGCTTGATCAACAAGGACATTCCTAGGCCCTGGCCGGTTGGCTCAGCAGTAGAGCATTGGCCTGGTGTGCAGGATTCCTGGGTTTGATTCCCGGCCAGAGCAAACAGAAGAAGTGCCCATCTGTCTCTCCACCCCTCCCCCTCTCCTTCCTCTCTGTCTCTCTCTTCCCTTCCCGCAGCCAAGGCTCCACTGGAGCAAAGCCACCCCGGGCACTAAAAATGGCCCCGTGTCCTCTGCCTCAGGTGCTAGAATGGCTCTGGTTGCAACAGAGCAACACCCCAGATGGGCAGAGTATTCCCCCCTAGTAGGCATGCTGGGGGGATCCCGGTCAGGCGCATGCGGGAGTTGTCTGACTGCCTCCCCATTTCCAACTTCAGAAAAATACAAAAAAAAAAAAAAAAAAGAAAAGAAAAAAGAAAAGAAAAGAAAAAGGCATTCCCTTGTGCTAAAGGTCCAGGGAGCATGGAGTGAGCTCTAGTATGTCCTATGAAACATGGAGCTCTATGTTGACATACAAGTCTTTGAAGAAGGAGGAACTGCTGAAATAGTTCATCAGCATTTGTCCCTAAGACAGCAGTCTATATAGTGGAAACACCGTAAATAAATATTTGCTGTCTGTATATAGATTAAAGGGTGAATATGGCAAATGCTGAAAAGCCATGATAATGGCATATAATTCTATACTTTGACCTGATTTTAAGTTGACAGTTTCAGTATAAAGTTGTCCATTGATTTGCAAGAGCGATTTGCCATTTAGTGGAAGTTTCCCAGAGCCATTGTTGTTGATCCTTTTAAAAAGGAACAACAATAATTTTGAGGCTCAAAACCTATAAGCTGTAAGGGTTGCCTATGCCCCCTGATAATCCAGGAGGCAACAAGATCAAAATATGAAAGTGTATTCCATGGGCTATTAGATGGTTCAATGTGCCCAAGCTGTAGCTGCTCTTGTACCAACTGATCAGCTGCCCTAAGTTTCTCCTGAGAAAGGGGCCATTGGTCTACCCATACAGGATTATCTGATTTCCAAGTAATTGGGTCTGCACAATGCATTATTGAGGTAGCAGGAGTTACCAAGGCCCCTATGCTAAATTTTGATATCCTAATCACCCCTTCTGGTATTGGGTGCCACTTCTATGGGGGTGAGAATTCCTTGCTGTTCTTTCTCTAGTCCCTTGGTGGGCAAAAATCCCCGATCAAGCATCTGAGTACTGACTAAACCATTAGGAGTGACAAGCAACGCTCCCGTATTTTTCAAAACATCTCTACCTCACAAATTAATTGGCCATCCAGGGAGCACATAAGGCTTAAAAAATCCAGAATGACCTTCTTAATCTTCCCAATGTAGAAAACAAGAACTTTGTTGAGGGGATTTACCCTGCCCTGTACCTTGTAATTCTGTGGCTGCTGCATGAGTGGGCCAGGAAGGAGGCCAATGTAGCTTAGCAATAACAGATACATCAGCTCCAGTATCTAAAAGTCCTTTAAATTTATGCTCATGTATTGTTAGTTCCATTTCAGGGCGTTCCTGACCTATTTTTTTTTAATCCAATTGGCAAAATCAGAGGAGTCAAATCACCAATTTTCTTGGGGCCCCTTTTGCAGGATGTGGCCTGAGAAGCATAATTAGCATCCTTATGCTATTCTTCTAACTGTCTGAATTAGCTGTGAGACACATTCATTTTTTTTTTGATTAATTTTGATGGGGTGACATTGATAAAATTGTCTTCCGTCACCTTCTAACTGGTTCTTTTTTGTGCCCCTCCTCTCTCCCAACCCCCTCCCTCTCCCCCCCACCCTGTAACCCCAACACTGTTGTCCATGTCTCTGAGTCTCATTTTTATGTCCTACCTATGTATGAAATCATATAGTTCTTAGTTCTTTCTGATTTACTTATTTCACTCAGTATAATGTTATCAAGGCCTATCCATGTTGTTGTAAAAGATCCAATGTCATCATTTCTTATGGCTGAATAGTATTCCATAGTATATATATACCAAAGCTTTTTAATCCACTCGTCCTCTGGTGGACACTTGGGCTGTTTCCAGATCTTTGTTATTGTGAACAATGCTGCCATAAACATGGGGGTGCATTTCTTCTTTTGAAACAGTGCTATGGTGTTCTTGGGGTATATTCCTAACAGTGGGATAGCTGGGTCAAATGGCAGTTCAATTTTTAATTTTCTGAGGAATATCCATACTGTTTTCACAGTGGCTGCACCAGTCTGCATTCCCACCAGCAGTGCAGGAGGGTTCCCTTTTCTCCACATCCTCGCCAGCACTTATTCTGTGTTGTTTTATTGATGAACGCCATTCTGACTGGTGTGAGGTGATATCTCGTTGTGGTTTTAATTTGCATTTCTCTAATGATTACTGATGTTGAGCATCTTTTTTTATATGCTTATTGGCCATCTGTGTGTCCTCTTTAGAGAAGTGTCTATTCGTTTCTTTTTCCCATTTTTGGATTGGATTGTTTGTCTTCCTGGTATTAAGTTTTACAAGTTCTTTATAAATTTTGGTTATTAACCCCTTATCAGATGCATTGTCAAATATATTCTCCCATTGGGTAGTTTGTCTTTTTATTCTGTTCTTATTGTCTTTAGCTGTACAGAAGCTTTTTAGTTTGATAAAGTCCTATTTGTTTATCCTGTCTTTTATTTCACTTGCCTGTGGAGACAAATCAGCAAATATATTGCTGCGAGAGATGTCAGAGAGCTTACTGCCTATGTTTTCTTCTAAGATGCTTATGGTTTCACGGCTTAACATTTAAGTCTTTTATCCATTTTGAGTTTATTTTTGTGAGTGGTGTAAGTTGGTGGTCCAGTTTCATTTTTTTGCAGGTAGCTGTCCAATTTTCTCAACACCATTTGTTGAAGAGGCTGTCTTTACTCCAATGTATGCTCTTATCTCCTTTGTCAAATATCAGTTGTTGATAAAAGTGTGGGTTTATTTCCGGGTTCTCAGTTCTGTTCCATTAATCTACATGCCTGTTCTTATGCCAATACCATGCTGTTTTGAGTACAATGGCCTTATAATATAACTTGATATCCGGAAGTGCGATATCTCCCACTTTATTCTTCCTTTTCAAGATTGCTGAGGCTATTCATGTTCTCTTTTGGTTCCATATAAATTTTTGGAATATGTGTTCTATATCTTTGAAGTAAGTCATTGGTATTTTAATCGGTATTGCATTTAATTTATAAATTGCTTTGGGTCATATAGACATTTTAATGATGTTTATTCTTCCTAACCATGAGCACAGTATATGCCTCCACTTATTCGTATCTTCCCTGATTTCTTTTATCAATGTTTTATAATTTTTTGAGTACAAGTCTTTAATCTCCCTGGTTAAATTTATTCCTAGGTACTATATTTTTTTGGTTGCAATGGTAAAGGGGATTGATTCTTTCATTTCTCTTTCTGACAGTTCATTGTTAGTGTATAAAAATGCCTGATTTCTGAGTATTGATTTTATATCCTGCCACCTTGCCGAATTCATTTATCAGGTCTAGTAGTTTTTTGACTGAGATTTTAGGTTTTTCTATATATAATATCATATCATCTGCAAATAATGATAGTTTTACTTCTTTTTTTCCAATTTGGAAGCCTTTTATTTCTTTTTCTTGTCTGATTGCTGTGGCTAGGACTTCCAGAATTATGTTGAATAAGAGTGGTGAAAGGGGGCACCCCTGCCTTGTTCCTGATCTTAAGGGGATTGCTTTTAATTTTTGCCCATTGAGTATGATGTTGGCTGTGGGTTTGTCATAGATGGCCTTTATCATGTTGAGGTATGTTCCCTGTATTTCCACTTTGCTGAGAGTTTTGATCATGAATGGGTGCTGGATTTTATCAAATGCTTTTTCTGCATCTATTGAAATTATCATGTGGTTTTTCTCCTTCCTTTTGTTTATGTGATGAATCACATTGATTGATTTGCGAATATTGTACCAGCCTTGCCTCCCAAGAATAAATCCCACTTGATCATGTTGTATAATTTTTTTTATATATTGCTGGATCCGGTTTGCTAATATTTTGTTGAGGATTTTTACATCTAAATTCATCAGGGATATTGGCCTATAATTTTCTTTTTTTGTGTTGTCTTTGCCTGGTTTTGGAATCAGAATTATGCTCGCCTCATAAAAGGAGTTTGGAAGTCTTCCTTCCTCTTGAATTTTTTGAAATACCTTGAGAAGGATAGGAGTTAGGTTTTTTTTGAATATTTGGAAGAATTCACTTGTAAAGCCATCAGGCCCAGGACTTTTCTTTTTTGGGAGTTTTTTTTTTTTTTTGATAGCTGTTTCAGTCTCATTTGTTGGAATTGGTCTGTTTAGGTTTTCTGATTCTTTCAGATTGATTTTTGGAAGATTATATGTTTCAAGGAATTTGTCCATTTCATCTAGGTTGTCTAGTTTTTTGGCATACAGTTCTTCATAGTAATTTCTTTCAATATTTTGTATTTCTGTTGTGTCAGTTATTATTTCTCTGCTCTCATTTTTAATTTTATTTATTTGAGTCCTCTCTCTTTTTTTCTTGGTGAGTCTGATTAAAGGTTCATCGATCTCGTTTACCTTTTCAAAGAACCAGCTCCTGGTTTCATTGATCCTCTGTATTGTTTCTTTAGCCTCTATGATTTATTTCTGCTCTGATCTTTATTATTTCCTTTTTTCTACTAGCTCTGGGCTTTACTTGCTGTTCTTTTCCTAGTTCTTTTATATGTAGGGTCAAGTTGTTTATTTGAGCTTTTTCTAGCTTCTTGAGGTATGCCTGTAATGCTATAAACTTCCCTCTCAGTACTGCTTTTGCTGTGTCCCATTAATTTTGAGTTGATGTATGCTCATTATCGTTTGTTTCTAGGAATTTTTTATTTTCTTCTCTGATCTCATTGTTAACCCCTTCGTTATTTATTAACATGCTATTTAGTTTCCAAGTGTTTGAATGTTTTTCAGTTTTTCTGTTGTGGTTGATTTCTAGTTTAATGCCATTGTGATCAGATAAAGTGCTCGATATGATTTCAATCTTTTTAAATTTGTTGAGACCGCTTTTGTGCCCTAACATGTGGTCCATTCTAGAGAATGTATCATGAGTGCTTGAAAAGAATGTATATTCTGCTGTTTTAGGGTGAAAGATTCTGAAGATATCTATTAAATCAAGTTGATCTAATATGTCCTTTAAGTCTGCTGTTTCTTTGTTAATTTTCTTTCTTGAGTATCTATCTAATGATGTTAATAGGGGTATTGAAATCCTCTACTATTATAATATTGCTGTTGATCTCGCCCTTTAAGTCCATCAAAGTCTGCTTTATATATTTAGGTGTTCTTATATTAGGTGCGTAGATATTTATAACGGTTTTATCTTCCTTTTGGATTGCTCCCTTTATCATTATTAGGTGACCTTCTTTATCTCTAACTATGGTCTTTGTTTTAAAGTCCATTTTGTCTGATATAAGTATTGCTACCCCAGCTTGTTTTTTCATTTCCATTTGCGTGAAATATTTTTTTCCATCCTTTTATCTTCAGTCTGTGTGCATCTTTTGATTTAAGGTGTGTATCTTGTAGACAGCATATATATGGGTTCTGTTTTCTTTTCCAAGCAGCTACTCTATGTCTTTTGATTGGATCATTTAATCCATTAACATTTAAGGTTACTATTGATATGTAATTGTTTATTGCCATTTTATTTTTTAAAACTGTATTCCTCTTTTGCTATATTCTTTTTCTACTTTGATCTGTTTACAACAGGTCCCTTAGCATTTCTTGCAGCCTTGGTTTGGTTGCAGTGAATTCCTTGAGTTTTTTTTTTTATCTGTAAAGTTTTTTATTTTTTCTTCAATTTTAAATGATAACCTTGCTGGATAAAGTAGTCTTGGTTGTAGGCTCTTGTTCTGCATTACTTTGAATATTTCTTGCCATTCCCTTCTGGCCTCAAGTGTTTCTGTTGAGAAGTCAGAAGTCATCGTTATGGGGGTTCCTTTGTAGGTGATAGACTTTTTTTCTCTAACAGCTTTTAATATTTTCTCTTTATCATTTTGCTTTGGTATTTTAATTATGATGTGTCTTGGTATTGATTTCTTTGGGTTTCTCTTTAATGGAGTTCTCTGTGCTTTCTGAACACGTGAGATGTTTTCCTGCCTTAATTGAGAGAAGTTTTCAGCTATGATATATTTGAACAAAGTCTCTATTTCTTGTTGTTTCTCTTCTTCTTCAGGAACGCCTATGATGCGAATATTATTTCTCTTCATGTTGTCACAGAGCTCTCTTAGAGTTTCCTCAGACTTTTTGAGTCTCTTTTCTGCTCTGCTTCCCTGCCTTTATTTATCGTGTCCTCTAACTCGCTGATTCGATTCTCTGCTTCATCCATCCTGCTTTTAATTCCTTCCATTGTATTCTTTATTTCAGATATTGTATTTGTCATTTCTGACTGATTCTTTTTTATTATTTCAATGTCTTTTTTTATATTTGCTATCTCTTTATTTAGGTTTTTGTAATGACCATCAATTGTTGTTCTAATATCTTTGAGCATCCTAACAATCGTTATTTTAATCTCTGCATCTTGTAATTTGGTTATATCTGATTCATTTAGGTCCTTTTCTGGGGATTTCTCTTGCTTCATTTGTGTTGCATTTCTCTGCCTCTGCATTTTCTCTTCACGGGAGTGGCTGTGATCATGTGCTCAGATGCACAAGCCTCAGTGGCCTTGGTCTTTGCCCCGCCCCTGTGGATGATGTTATGCTTGGTCTTGAGGACAGTGGTAAGCACCTTTGCTCAGCTGCGGGTCTCCACCTTTTTCCGGGCTTTTTCCCTGCCCTTGCTTGAGGAGCCCGCTCATGGAACGGCTGCTAGCCTTGTCTCTACCAGCTGGGTAGGACTACATGCCCAAGCTCATCTCAGTAGCAGAACTTTGCCTGTTCTGGGCTTTTGGCTCCACCCCCGCGGGAGGAGCCAGCTCGCAAGTCAGACCACAAGCCTGGGTTGCACGTGCGGGGCTAGGCTGTGCTCCTGCGCCCTTGCTCAGGGGCTGGTCTCCACTCTTTCTGGGTTTCCTGCCCTTCTCCTGCAGGCTGAATTACAGGCTACCGGCAGCTTGGTTTGACCGCTTTTGCACACCCCCTCCTCCCCAGCCAGGCAAGACTGAGCTCATACCTGAGCCCAGTGGTGGCCAGCCAGCTTCCGCCCCTGCCAACAGAACCATGCTTCCGTCTCTCGCTGCCACTCGCCCTCCGGTGAGCCCTCAGCCGCATGGGTGTGGGCACTGCAGCTCAGACCCTACCACTCACTACTGTAGACTCGAAAGCTCCCTCCTTCTAAGCAACTCTGCTCTGAGTGCTGTGGGGGAGCTTGTTTGGCTGCTCTCCTGCTTCCCTTTGCTGGTATTGCTGTTTCTGGGGGAAATATTCACTTCAGATTTGGGGAGTGACTCATCCTAGGAGTTAGGGTGGCTATCTCCCAAAATGTTTCTCCCTGTGCCTCCTAGATTACACTCTCTTTCTTCTACTCTGGTACTCTCCTCTCTCCTCATCCCCTGGATCCCTGGGTGAGTGGTTGTGAGAGAGGTGTTTTGCATGGTCCCTTTAAGAAGAATCCTGGGTCTGAGAAATCAGACTCTTTCTCACAAACAGTATCCTGACTTGTTTCCAGCTAAATACTTTCCTTATGCCTCTTCTGGGCTCTGGGACTACAGGATGGGGCTTTGTTGCTGGGGCTCAGGACCCTCCCCTCTCTGCTAAACTCACTTCCCGCCACGCGAGTCTCTCCCGGCTGCCATTCGCTCTGGGGAGCTGGACAGCCCTCTCCGCTTTTCTGCTTTTCCTACCAGTCTCGGTGTGGCTTCTTCAGTGTTCCTTGGTTGAAGAGTCCTCTTAGTTTAGTCCAAAGTTGTTTTTTCCAGATGATAGTTCTTAAAATTAGTTTGTGTTGGGCAGATAAAATATATTATGCTCACTTTGTTAATGATGGCGCTGCCCACATGAAGGCCGTTGCCCAGGTGATATTAATGTGTGTTGGGGGCGGGCTGTGGGCAGGCAGTATCCTTATAGCCTAGGGCTTGGTTTTGGGATTAAGCCTTTCCCACCCTTTTTGATGTGGGGTGGTACAATCCCATCATGCCCCAGATAAGTGACTTTGTATTAGAGACTTCCCTATTTTGTATATTGGATTAGAGGTTTTGATTTTTACACTATAAAATGGGGGCAGAATAGGAGCTTGCTCTCTCAGTTCCTGAGATTATCATTAGAGCAGAGAGCAGAGAAAGGCCACGTGGAGGAGGCCAGGAGAAGCAGCCAAGATGGCGGAGTGTTGAGTGAGAAGCCAGTTAGTGCAGAGTTTATGAAGGGAGAAGGAAGGAGATGGGGAACAGAGGTGAATAAGTCTGGTGAGCTAGAAACCTTTGAATCTAGGAAACTCGGATAAGTCAGTAGCTTTGTGAGCACTGAATGTGAGTGGGTTTTGGAGCCCAGTGTGTGTTTTTACTTGCCCACTGGGTGCAAACTAGGATTAAAGATGTTGGCCCATCAGTTTTTGGCTTTGTTGTTTCTTTACCGACTGTCCGAATCCAATGCGAACCTGCATGGGCCAGGCTGTGATAGTGGCCTTGGCTTCTGGCTTTAGAGTTTATAATTCATTTTGGTACTGGGAGGTAGATGTTGGTACGTCAGCCTACTCCAGCACCATCTTGTCTCAGTCTTTATTTCTTCATTTCCTTCTTTGTGAGTTTTTTTTAACTTGGATATATTTAAGATTAGATCATTCTAAGGACACTATCTTTGCATTATTAAATCCATTGAATGGTTTCTTGTTATTAAAGCTTGTGCTGGAGAAAAATAATTATCTCCTTTTTTGAATATCCTGTCAGAGCTATAGAGTGCACTTCTTCAGTGAAGGGTAGGAACATTATATAGAACAATTTTCCTAATGTAGCTATTCTTTTTCTGAGCCTTTATCAGGTCTTGCTCTTGTATGTTCTCTGTCATTTTGCAGGCTTCTATTTCTTTTGCACAAATGGCTTGTCTTTGGCTTATACTTCCTTTGGACTCAGTGACAATGAATTAAACCATTGTGTATTTCTGACCAGAAAGATATTGCTGTTTTCTCGTGGTTGAACTTTTTTTTTTTTTTTTTTTTTTAACCATTCTTGCTTTTTAAGTCAGTGCATGAAACCAGTGGCACAAACGGGTGGTTGAAGAACTTTTAATTTTTTAGGCTTCAAAACTAGTAGTCACCCATTTTTAAAAATACCTCTGATGTGTGAATAGGTGGTCATATATCATACACACATTATATAACATGCATAATAAAAGTTATGTTTGAGAATAAGTCACAAGTGTTAGGATCAGAGCTCCTTTTCTGATTTTTTATATTCTATTTTAAGATGGCATTTTGGAAAAAAATGCCATGATTTTTGTGCAATGCAAACATTAGTGTATGGGCTAGTATGTGGTACTTTCTGTGTATTATGTTCAGTGGAGCTCCAGGCCAAGGACATCACCTGTAGGCAAGAATAGCATTAGAGTATTTCGGGTTTAGCACTTGGTATCACTTGGCATGACGCAAAGCTATTAATGCAGGTGTTTAAAGAATGTCCCAAGCTCTTGAAAGTCCAAGGTGCCATTTAAACATGATTAATGCTAATTCATTACTTTTAATTTACCTTTTATATTCTTGTCAATTCTAGAGGTAAGATAAACAAATATTTTAAATGCCTATAAAACAGTGAAATATAATTAATTAATTTAGCTAAACTATTCAGGATTATTAAAAATAAAAATCTTTGGAAAGATTCTTTGAGCATCTACATTAATGTTGTCCAGTATAAATATAATATAAGCCACATAAGTAACTTAAAATTTTTAAATCACCACATTAAAAAAATAGACACTTGGCATTAATTATAAGAACATATTTAATTTTACTCAATATAATAAAAATATCATTTCAACATATAATGTATTAGGATTTTAAAAACTTTTTTTGTACTAAATCTTTTACATCTGGCGTGCATTTTTTATTTATAGCACATCTCAAATTTAGACTAGTAATATTTCAGGGTTCAGTAGCCATAGAGGCTATTATATTAGACCGTGCAGATCTAGATTTTTAAAGTTGATGCTAGAGCACTAGTTCATTTTTATTTTAGCTTGATGAGTGACATAGACTAGCCAGTGTGTTATAATAATTAGATTAATTAGTAAGTGTTTAGAGTGACTGCCCAGTCTAAGGACATGTCATGAACCACTACTTTATCTTAATAAAGAAAATGTAGTGAATGCATTGCTGATTCACTGTCAAGGGGCAAAGAAAAATACAAGCTGCTAGTGCCTTCTCTTACGCAACAAATAAAACTCTAACCCACAAATCTATAGGGAAAACTAAAACTAATGAGCTTTGGTTGGAATGAAACCCATGGCAGAGCTAGGCTGACCACACAGGCATTTGAGGTAGTCTCTTGGGGAGATGAATTTAAGGGCCACACTTTGGGCCTGAGGGCAGGAAGCCAAAGGGCAAAGACCAAGTTCTTCTCAAAGGTCAGTTTTCTGTGTTGCCCATTTGTTACTTTTTAAATGAAACTTGGTGACTTGATAGGCAGACTGCCTGGTAGGGTGTTATAGTGTCATATTTCAGCTAATAGTAGGACTACCTTGCATTTACATAGTATTCAATTTTTCAAAGGGCATTTTCATTTCTTCTTCTTCAAATTTTTAAAACATGTTTTGTTAATTATGGCATGCCAAGCAAACTAAAACAGAAAAAAAATTTCATTTCAACAAATTATTAAGCAATTAATAAGTAAGAAATTATGTTAGCTTTTAAGAGATAATGATAATTAGTACTTGAGAATTTATATCTAAGACCTCACATATCTAAGTCTTAAAAATCGGAATCATTTGATTTCAGGCTGATTTGTTCAGCTGTACTCCGACAAATAAATGCCCAAATCTCTTGGCTTAGTGAAGTCTATCAGTTTTTTTGTTTGTTTGTTTGTTTGTTTTTTCATCCTGGTGAACTGGATTGGACCATGTAGGATTCTCAAGGAATCTTTCCATCAGATTAAAGTAGAGCCACTCAAGCCATTCTCTTGATTCTTCTTATGGGTTCCTTTCAGTTTTCCCACTCAGCTTCCCAAAGGGGAGAGAAAAGATACTTAAAGAGTTACTTTTACTCTCTTCACTCTCCCACCAAAGATTTACTTGATTCTCAACATTCTTGGATCCAGAGCTCTACTTTCTGGAAGTGAAATTGTTTATGAGTGTGTTGATGGTGATGGTGATGGTGGTGGAAGGGGTGAAGGAAAGATATTGAATTCTCCCTAGATGTCAGCATGAGATAGAGTATAGTATGTCACTAAAACATTCCCAATCTTGTATCTTTTTTCTTAAGTCCATTGATTTAACATTCAAGTCTAGTGAACCAGAGATACTGCTACCTGAATGAGTGGGCTTCTTTGCAAGATTCTTTCTCAAGTGCTTGGCATTGCTCATATATACTTGAACCAATATGATGGGTAGTTTAATCCATATGACTATTTATAAGTGTATTGTTTTTATTGTCCCTCAGAACTACTGCAGTGTGTCATGTAATTACTTTACTAATCAGCAAATTCATTGTAGCATAAATTTATCTCCTTTTCATATCAATTCCTTGTCCTTGTATAATACATGAAAGTCTATCCTTTGTTTTACTTTTGTATTGAATTTATTGGGGTCACATTGTTTTATAAAATTACATAGGTTTCAAGTGTATAATTGTATAATACACTCTTTTTGTACAGAAATGTTAAATTTCTTCTTCTGACTCTGCTTAGTAAAGATTAGAGGGTTCTTCTTCTGGGGTCTGACTACAGTTTCTGGAACAGAATACTTCTCTTCAGATCTTTCCCGCTTTTCAAAGTTATAGAAATCATCAGGAATAACTACACCAATCCTGGTCCTAAGGAGATCTTCTTATTGAAGATGTTTTGCTTTGAAGGTTAGGAAACTAATGGAGGGGCACCTCCAGAGTTAACAAAGTTTTTGGAAGATTGTTTATCCTTTGTTTTATTTTCAAAGTGAGAGACTTTACGTGGTTGTGACTGGGGAGAAAAAGTCCTCTAGAGATGAGGAGATAGTTTTATTATCTTTATCTTCAGTAATCCAAATAAGGATAGCAGTGAGTTTAAGATAATAGACATTTCTTGATCAAAATTCAAAGTGATAGAAGGGAGGAAGAAGAGGAGAAAATATGACAGAACCTATATCAGACTCCCATAGCTAAGTTAGGTAAAAGGCATAGGAATAGTTAAGAGTGGGTTTGGAGAAAATAGTTTTGAAAAAAGTGGAGAAAATATAGAATCCCTTTGCCTTTGCTTCATATGAGAAACACCTAAGTGCTTTTAAAAACACTGACATTAGGGCCTTGCTCCAGACTGATTAATCAGAATCTTTGAGAAGTGAAATGTAGGCATGATATTTTTTTTTAAAGTTCCAGAATTCTAATGTTCAGCCAAGGATGAGAATCTATTAGGGTGATATTGTGCGAGAATGGTATTTTCCCACTCTAGACCAATTAATAGGAGTTTTAGGTATGAGATAAGATTGGTATTTTTATAAAGCTCTCCAGTTGGTTCCACTGAGTAGCCAGCTCTGACAGTCATTGTATTAAGGCACTAATGTTAGAGATAAAAAAAGGAAATGAATAGAAGATGAAGGGATTTGCCTTCAAAATTCAAGATGTGCTTTATATTCTTTAGGTTTTCCTCTTGATCTCTGCTTTTTTGATGTTGATACTTGACCTGTTCCCTGGATTCCCATCATACCTACCCATTTCTGGACCCAGATACAAATATGTTCTGTCTTAACACCTAAAGATCTAGGCCAGTGCCATTCAGTTCTATATCTAACTCTGTCTTGAATCCAGATTGAACCAGCCTTTGTTCCCCCTGGGCTCCTACTAAACTGGGAAGGGAGATTAGACCATTATTATCTGTGATTATTATCTGTCATCTTGGAATCTCCACAACAGTTTATTCTGTGAGCTCCTATTGGACAAGGAAGACCAATTTATTTAGCCTAGGATTTTACCCATAGTCTGCAATTGACTTTCAGTGAAAAGGAAATCAGACATCATTGGAGGGAGCAACTGGGAATTCAATAATATCAACATGTGAACAGATAGATTTCATTGCTCATATGCTTAAGTTCAAACTCGCCACTTTTATCACAAAATTTGTTATGGGACACCTAGTATACTTGCTAAAACTGAAAATGAATGCATATGCCTTGTGTAATTTTAAACTCTGGAGTTTCTCTTGATGGCTGGAAAACTATCACATTGAATCAATTCCCAAATTCTATGAATTCTACCTCTTAATATTAGTTGCATTTTCTTTTCTCCATCCTGACCATCACTGACACAGTTCAAGCCACCATCTCAACTAATGCATTATTTCTTGTAACTTGTCTGCAAAAGTCTAGTCTCATTCCATGTGCTCCTTCCTATTCTCTCTCCCAGTCCATCAGACTTAGTGCTGCCATACTGGCCTATCCCAAAGGAAAATGTGAGCATCTTAACTTCTCTACTCAAATTCTTTTAATGATTCTCTATAACTTCAAAAGTAAAATTTTTGTGTGGCATGCAAAGCCATCATGATCTGTTTCCTAACTACCTTTCCTGTTATATTCCTGCTACTGACCCGCTTTGTGCTTCAGGTAGCTAGTTGAAAGCTCACTGAACAGGCTGTATTCTCTCTCATGTTTTTGCCCATGTGGTTACCCTACCCCATTAGTTCACCTGCCACATTGCTCATCCTTGAGGTCTTAGCTCAGTCTCTTCTCTCTGAGACCTGCCTTACCTTTTCCAGGCAGCCTGGGCAGCTCCTTTGTTACTGCCACCAATGTCCTTCCTACAAGGTATTGTTTTCATTTTAACTGTTATTTGCATATATCCCTAATTCTGCTAGACCAGTGGTCGGCAAACTCATTAGTCAACAGAGCCAAATATCAACAGTACAACGATTGAAATTTCTTTAGAGAGCCAAATTTTTTAAACTTAAACTATATAGGTGGGTACACTCCTTATAGAGGTAGCGCCTGCACATGGTGTTTTATGGAAGAGCCACACTCAAGGGGCCAAAGAGCTGCATGTGGCTAGCAAGCCGCAGTTTGCCGACGAGGGTGCTAGACTATATGTTTCTTAAGAGTATGGAAGAATGAGTCTTTGACCTAACTCTATTTGGATTTGAATTTTTAGATGAATTCATTATATAATTTGAGTCTGCCAAAGGAAAACTAGTGTTAGAGCTAGTAACAGAATATCCACAGTACATTTAATACTGAACTGAATAAACACAAAGTGAGACCATAGTAACTCTAATTTCTTATGGCAAAATATATTTTGAATCATACTTTCACTATTATAGTACTATTTTTATTTATTTTACAGTGAAAAGGATCTTGTGACTAAATGAGGGGAGCACATTTTAATCTAAAAGGGGCTCCACTGTGTCAGCTTTCTTTGTCAACAGACCGAACTCATGGTCCCATGGTTATCCATTTCAAAATGTACCTGATCTGATCTTAAAACCTCATTTTTTAGTTTGTTTATTTAACACATGTTTATTGAATATGGACTATATATATGTAGCACTATGCGAAGGGCAAAGGATATCAAGATTTAAAAAACCATGTTTTTCCCCTTATGAGTTTAGAAAATAGAAGTTTTATATATGTTTAACTCAATTAGCCCTCATAACAGTCCTGAAGGACAGGTATTATCTTCTCCACCTTATAGATGGAGATATTGCAGACCAGTATTTACCATCTCAAAGTACCTGAAAACCCTGGGATTTTTTTTTTTAATGTGAAGCATGTAAGCCTCATTGTTTTAGAGATTTGGTGATTTACAGTTGTGTTTTTGAAACTTTAATGTGCACAGAGATCACTCTAGGATCTTGTTAAAATATAGACTCCCATTCAGTAGGTCTGGGGTGGGGTTTGAGGTTCTGCATGTCTACTAAACTCTGAAATGCCATGCAATTGGTCTATGACTCATACATTAAATAGCAAAAGTTTAGAACACATTGTGTGTAGAATTCCATTGTGTAAAGCAGGAGTCCCCAAACTTTTTACACAGGGGGCCAGTTCACTCTCTCAGACCGTTGGAGGGCCGGACTATAAAAAAAACTATGAACAAATAAATCCTTATGCACACTGCGCATATCTTATTTTAAAGTAAAAAACAAAATGGGAACAAATACAATATTTAAAATAAAGAACAAGTAAATTTAAATTAACAAACTGACCAGTATTTTAATGGGAACTATGCTCCTCTCACTGACCACCGATGAAAGAGATGCCCCTTCCGGAAGTGTGGCGGGACAGGATAAATGGCCTCAGGGGGCCGCATGTGGCCCGCGGGGCCGTAGTTTGGGGACCCCTGGTGTAAAGCATTGTATTCATGAAGTGCTTTGCTTTGAAGATGAGAGTCACCACTAAAAAATGAAGGCAAAGCATTCAGTTTTCACAACCTTCGTCTTCCTCAGGCTCCTGGACCCAGTCAACACATGTCCACCATGAATCCTCTCGACTCTTCTACCTTGTAACAATCTATTCCTTCTTCCAAATACTATTGTGCTTAAGGATAGTTTTCTCATATCTGCTAATTTTGTTTCCTAATCCAGACTGTAAACTCTTTGAGAGCAAAAAAAATCTAATTTCTTTATTAATCCCCCCCATGCTATTTAATACGAGTGAATAACATAAGCTTCTATTTTAGGGGAATCTGGCATTTCCCTAGGACTATACTTCACCCCTTAAATACACTTTCTCATTCTGTCTTGCACAAACCCGGCGATTTTCTGACCATCTTGCAGACATAGAAACTGAAATATGGAGAGTAAATTAAAGTATTAATTTACCCATAGTGACATCAGGATTTGAACTCAGGTTTAATTTCACAATTATTAGAAAACAACATGAGAAATTTTAGAAAAGGATTCTAATTTAACTATAATTTATTTTATTTTCTAGTCAGACCAGTTTTCTGCACCTGGGAAACATGCTGGGAATGCCGTGAGCTTTCTGAACCTTTCTGAAGGGCTGGTGGCTCTGACAAGGCTGTTGTCTAATTCTCACCATCATGTCTTTCCTTTGTTTATTTCACTTATGGCTTTATGTCCTCTCAAACTAAAGAAGATTGATGTGGTGGTTGTATATTTATTCTAATGAGGTACCAGTTGATATGGAGGTAGTTGTTTTATAATTCAATGTGTTTTTGTAACTTACTGCCTGTCTCCTGTCAATTTTACCCATAAGAGGAAATGTATTATGTCTAGATTATTCAATGTAGTCTGTTTTTACTGCTGCTGATTAGTCTATTATTTTTCAGCTAAAATATAGATAACATAAGCAAAATTTTAGCAGAAAAATATTTGCTCTCTTCTCCTCAGTCTGTTTTACTGAAGGTGCATAAATAATGAGTACATGAGGAGTGGTTCAGGCTTCCTGTAGCTCTTTTTCTAGTATCTTCCACTCCTGTAGGCTTCTTAATATGTGCTTTTTTCAGTGAAGATGAATAACAAGAATTTTGCTTGCTCACTGGGAGTTTATGTAAAAACCCTCAGACTTCACTGGGTCTTTTCTGATAAATCTTATAATTCTCAAACAAGCATGTTTCTTAAAATAGCTGTTGTCCTAAATTGGTGGTTATCAAATAGTCATGGAGATGAAAAATACAGCATAAAGAATATAGTAAAAAGAAAAGGCTGTTTTTCTGGAAGAATACTGCAAAAGAAAGCTACTCCCAAGGGTAGCAGTCCAGGATAGGGATCCTGAGTGTGGGCTGTGGAGAAGGTAGACTGAGTCCACAGCCTGCTGAGTAGACTTGGGCAGTTCACTTAAATATCCCAAGCTTTTTTGTCATTAACAGAAATACAGGTATAACTATCTATTATAAGGATGAAATTAGATAGCTTGGATCGAACTTTTAACAAAAACTTAATAAATGTTATGTTACATTATTTCTCTTTTTCTTGACCACTATTACCAGAAGTGAAATTCTGCAGGGTGCAGAGTTCTGAGATGCTAATTGGTTGGCTTAATTGTTAAAATTCACTAAAAGAGATTATTTAGAAAAAAAATATTTTAGAGCTAAGATCTGATTTATGAATATATCTCTATTTTCTTTTTCAATTTTGACATCTGTTTTTAATATGATATTGTGGTTTCACTATATATTTTTTTCATGAATAGTATTTAATTATGGCCACAGAATCAACTTTATTGTATTCTATTTTGGAATTATTTTTTAGGATTTGATGTTCTCACCAGAGAGAGGATTTTGAATGATATAGCAACTTTTTTTCTTTTTTTTTGAGCTTCCCATGCACAGATGGGTACAGTTAAACTAGGAATATACCAGAATGAAACGGGCTGGAATAATGGTACATTGTATAAGAAACTGGCAATAATACTTGGTCGTTTTTTATACTTTTTTCCAAATTTGGAGTGTCTTATGCTACATTGTATTTTCTTGGATGCTTAATAAATAACCACCTCAAGAAGTTTATATCTTTTCAGCTTATATATTTTTTTCTTGGACCCAAGATTACATATATAACACTTAAGTTAAACTCTATTCTCTTTATGTGCATACTTAGACATTGAAGCATAGACCATTTATTCTTATGGGTCAAGACCCTGTAAAAATTAATGAGATGTGTCAGAATAGTGCCTGTGGGGATGACAAAACCGGTGGTGTTATTCCAGATGGAAGACTAGTGAGTTCTGCCAGTGGGGGGCATTATGGGACTAGTTCAGTAGGAAAAGCTTCTCAACTCCAGAGAGTTATTGTTATGGTCTATCTATAAGAAAAAGCTCAGCACATTTTTAACTGTAAGCAGAGACAACTTAATATACAAGATGATGTTAACAGATATTTTTAGACCCTTTCTACATTCTTTCAAACCCCTTTTTAGAGTGGGTTCTGCTTAGAAATAGCAGATAGAAAATTTAAATATGGAGAATGAGTGATTTTCTTTGCCAAAGGAGTTATTTGTTTGTTTGTTTGTTTTTACTCACTGTAATATTTTATGTAGGATTCTTTTAAATCGAGACTCACAAACTCAAAATGCTTACAGGAGTCAGGTGGGTTTCAATCCACTGGCAAGAACTAGTCTCTTCAACTTACTCACCCAAGTCTTTAGCTTGTGTGGTACAAACAACAATGGAGTCTGTAAATTTGACTTTTAGTTTCGGCTTTTCCACCTATTTGTTCTGTAACCTTGGACATCAGTATCTTCATCAAAAAGACAGAGGGTTGATATAATCTCCAAGGTTTGTTCCAGCTTTGTGTAACTAAAGTTTTTGGACACCAGTCATTTCAGCTCTTCATCTATGGAGTTCTAAATCATATAGCAGGGTCACAAAGAGCCATGTGGAAACAAAATATTACTTATTTAGAACTCTCTAAAAATGGCTAGATTGGAGAGCACGGAAAGGCTTTCTACCTCTCAGTCCTAACAAAGAGCTCAAGAACCTTTCTCTTAGATTTACTCCCTACCCTTTTCCTGGTACAAAAACAAACAAACAAGTAAACAAACAAAAAACAGGCTAAAGGTGACAAGGTGACGAGGCCCGATATGGAGAATGAGAATACCAAGTCTGTAAACTGGAGTAGAGGCAGGTAAAAGGAAGAGCCAGGAAAAAGAAATTATGCTGTGTTTGAAGAATAATCTTTTATTCTTAACCATACTCAGAAGTGGAACATCAGTTGCACAATGTAAGATGGACTCACACTGGTCTCTCAAATTAGAAATTATGAGAGCAATACTTTTAATATTATATTAAAGCATTTGGTGCGATGCTGTCCCTTCCATTTACACATATACTAGTCAGGATTCTTAGTTGCAGAAAATAGAATTTAGTTTACCTAGTTTAAGCATGGTGTGAAGACTGCTCAGAGAATTGTTGGAAAGGGTAAATCAGTGCCCAAGAATGATTTCAAACCTGTCCAGGCGGTGGTGCAGGGATAGAGCGTCGGACTGAAATGCGGAGAACCCAGGTTCGAGACCCCAAGGTTGCCAGCTTGAGCACGGGCTTATCTGGTTTGAGCAAGGCTCAACAGCTTGAACCCAAGGTCGCTGGCTTGAACAAGGGGTTACTCGGTTTGCTGAAGGCCCACGGTCAAGGCACATATGAGAGAGCAATCAATGAACAACTAAAGTCTCACAAGAAAAAACTGATGATTAATGCTTCTCATCTCTCTCCGTTCCTGTCTGTCTGTCCCTATCTATCTCTCTCTCTGACTCTCTCTCTGTCTCTGTAAAAAAAAAAAAAAGAAAAAAAAAGAATGATTTCTAAAGCCACTGGTTTGCTCAGGGAGGTGCTGTCCCCATTTGACTAGGAAGATGCCACCAGACTGGCTGCCAGGCCCAGAACCTTATTCTTCTGGTCATTTACCATCAAGAAGTTGCCAGGCAACTGCCAGTTTCAGGACATTTGTGTGTGTGTGTGTTTGTTTGTGTGTGTGTGTGTGTGTGTGTGTGTGGTTCCTGTCAGTCTTCCACTTGATCTTTTTTTCCCTGTAGCTCAATGTGAAACAAAGTTGTGTGCCAATGGGTACATTCGATGGGTAGAACCTAGATCATCTCGCCCAGGCCTTAGCTACAGTGTATCTGGGAAACATGGGTTTTAGTTTTACTTTTTCTTTCTTTTTGTTACAGAGATAGAGAGAGAGAGAGACAGAGAGACAGATAGGGACAGACAAACAGGAAGCGAGAGAGATGAGAAGCATCAATTCTTTGTTGCAGCTCCTTAGTCTCCTTAGTGCAGTGGTTCTCAAAGTGTGCACCAGGGTGCACTGGTGTGCCCTAGAAGATTTCCAGATGTGCCCTATGGCAGTGGTCCCCAACCTTTTTTGGGCCATGGACTGGTTTAATGTCAGAAAATATTTTCACGGACTGGTCTTTAGGGTGGGACAGATAAATGTATCATGTGACGGAGACAAGCGTCAAGAATGAGTCTTAGACGGATGTAACAGAGGGAATCTGGTCATTTTTTAAAAATAAAACATCATTCAGACTTAAATATAAATAAAATGAAAATAATGTAAGTTATTTATTCTTTCTCTGCGAACCAGTACCAAATGGCCCACGGATTGGTACCGGTCCGCGGCCTGGGGGTTGGGGACCATTGCCCTATGGTATTCTAGAAAAATATGTGCCTGTTGAGAACCAAAACACCCACAAGATTTTTGGAGTTTAGATTTTTGGGGGGACAGAGGTGTGGGGAATTGGCTCTAAACTGACAGTCGCTCCAACCCCCTACCTCACTTGCCTGATTAGGTTGCAAAAGGCTGTTAAGCTGTGGTGCTGGATTGTTTACACTACCCCACATGTTCCCTGGAAAAACTGGAGGCAAGTTTCTTCTATCCTTTGTTTGGTGTAAAGTTAAGATGATATGTATGGTGGGGTTTTCTGCACTCAACACAATTAAGAATAAAAAGAGAGGAATTCTTCAATGTATTGATGAGGAAATGAGAGTTTGCCATTCAAATATATGCCCAAACATTGAAGAAATCACTAGGACACATCAGGCTCATGTTTCTCATAAACACAAGAATGAAAAAACTTAACACAGTTGTGCCGGGACCTGCCAAATTTACTAAATCTTACTGTGAATGTATCTATATATATATAAAAAGATAACTTTTTTGTCGTTTTTTTTATTTTATTTTTTAACCCGTCTTTGTTTACAAATCCTAAAAAGCATAACTCAAAAAATGTAACATAAAAATGTTTTTTAATGTCAGAATAAATTTAATTTTGTCCTATTTATTTTGTTTAATTACCATAAAGCATGCTTTTTTCACTTTTTATTGGACTTGATACTTTTTCTTTAATATTTGACTTAATTATTATAATATATTTCTCAGAAATTTGTATATAGTGTGCCTACAATTATTTGTAGGATTTTAAATGTGCCCTGACTTCAAAAAGTTTGAGAACCACTGCCTTAGTTGTTCATTGATTATTTTTTCATATGTGCCTTTACCAGGGGGCTACAGCAGAATGAGTGATCCCTTGCTCAAGCCAGCAACCTTGGGCTAAAACCAGTGACCTTAGACTTCAAGCCAGCGACCTTTGGGCTCAAGCCAGAGAACATGGGGTCATGTCTATGATCCTGGACTCAAGCTGGCAAGCCCGCACTAAGCTGAAGACCTCAGGATTTTGAACCTGGGTCCACTGCATCCCAGGCCAATATTCTATCCACTGTGCCACCACCTGGTCAGGTGGGTTTTAGTTTTTCAACACCTGACATTGTTAAAAGGTCATTGGAATGAATGTTACATGAATTGATCCATCATGCAGTAAATTGTGTTTTCTTGCAGCATTCTGCTTCAGAAGGATCTGGGAAGCTTAACACCACAGACAGGGCAAGGCAAGCTGGCTGGCACTTAATGTGGTTAGCAATGCCAGAGTCTTGAAGTCAGCCTTCCAAATTTTTAAATAATTTTTAGCATATTAAGAACCAAGACAAGAGACAGATGACACAGTTTCAAAGACTGGAGAAAAATAGAACCTATTACAGCTTGGCCAAATTGTTTTCTACTCAATATAGTAGGCATATATAATGGAAAAATATGGAGAGAGAAGGGGTGAGACATAGAGAGGTAGGGAAAGGTAGATTTCAGAATTCTTGTCACTTTCCTTCACCATGAGAACCATCCAGATAGTAGGAGAAAGCCTAAGGATAGGAGGGGTCTTTGCCCTCTTCTTGATTAGGAATCCTGGATTCAGTTCCCTGGCAGGTTTCTCTGTGACCCAGTAAACTCAGTGGGGCATTGCAGGTAAACAAAGGCACTGATGGAGTTAAGTGTTTCTAAGACACTGAGTTTCTATTTATTTTGTGTGAGAACTGGAAATTCCTGTGTGATCCTGAGTGGAGAAGACATGGAAGGTAAGTGAGTTGACTATCAGCATATTTGTCATGTTGACCATCAGCATATTTGTCATGTTGACCAGCTATAGTGGTGAGTGTCACTTCAAAAGACTGAAGGCTGATAAGCCAGACCATGGGACAGAATGGAAAATGTGGAGATATTCATAGGGTTTTAGGTCAAATTGGTCTTTCTCCACATATTCTTCCCTAACCACCACTTCCGCCCACCTCATGTCACCTGGCACTTCAAGAAGAATTAATATCCCCCTCTGTAAAGTTTCAATAGCCCACTTTGCATACTTTTGTTATGTTACCTGATGTCACTAAGACATATTATTTATCCTATGTTCTCTTATGTTGGCCTGATTTTGCCAAATTCAAATTAGGTAATATTTTCAGGAGAGAATCTGAAATATAATCAGGAACCTGGTAGTAGGAGTATGGAATCTTGTAATGTAGGCTCAGAACCAGAGAATGAGAGTGTAGAGGAGGAAAGAATGGGAATTTGGAGGGGCAATAAAGATAAAAAGAGGAGAACTAAATATCCGAAGGAGGTACAATTTCTTCTTCTAACTACATCAAACAGTTTTAAAAGTGAAAAATAAAATTATTTTTCTTGTTTTTATTTTAAATTCTGTAAATTCTGTAATATATGAATGAATTCTAATTGTGCAATTTAAACACTGCACAGAAAAAGATAAAATCCTTCTTGGCCTCTGTGGTAAGCTGAATAATGGCCTCCCCAGAGATGTGCGTGACATGATACCTGGTCTTTTGGTTAAAGATTTTGAAATAAGGAGATTAACAAGGTACCTTATGGGTGGAAGGCAGGCAGATCAAAGTCAGTAGTAGATGTGATGATGGGAAAAAGAGGTTGAAATAATTCAAGGAAGGGGCCACAAGCCAAGGAATGCTGGCAGCCTCTAGAAGCTGGAAAAGGCAAGGAATAGATTCTCCCTTCAGAGCCCTCAGAAGAACCAACTCTTCCAACACTTTGACTTTATTTCAGTGAGACTAATTTTAGATGTCTGACTCTAAGAACTGTAAAATAATAAATTAATGGTTTTTTAAGATATTAAATTTGTAGTAATTTGTTACAGTGGCTATAGGAAACTAATATAGAATCTTAATCTTATTCCCTCTATAGAGGTAACCAATGTCTGGATATGGTGTATATTCTTCATTCTTTCAGCCCTTCTTTTACATGTGTATAAATATATATCACTGTGCATGTGTAAATGGTATGGTTTTGAGTGTTTTTAAAAGTTTCATCACATATATTATTTTGCAATTTGCTTTTTTCACTTTTTATTGTGTCTTGGAACTCTTTTTTATTAGTATATATAAATGTGCTTACTTCCTTTCAACTACTCTCTGACTTTTCTATTCAATGAATCTTTCAAAATTCATATTATTATTCCATTAAACTATTTTTATAAAAATGTTAAAATTTACTTTTTTGGCATATAGAGAGGAACTATAGCTGGCTGAAAATCATAATCAAGTTTCTGCTTCAGGATATTAAAAATCCCTCAAATTTAACTGTATCTGATCATCACTGAAAATACTTTATTTCTCTCAAGTGAATGATTATAACTGAATATGTCTCAGACAGTGATATTAACAGATCATGTCTGATTCTTATTTGTAACTTTTATTCTCTTTAAGTCTTACAGTCTTTTTGTGAACAACTGTGTGTATTGTTCTCAGATAGATTATAGTTTTAATAGATTAAAAATGATAGTGAAAAAATATGCCACTTTAAAAAGTAGTCTTCTCTGATATAGACTTGTCAGAGAACAGATTACAACACATAACGAGATGTCACAGCCCAGTGAGGCATACAAAGTAGGTCTAAAATACTGCCAATACTGCAATGACTGAGAATGGTAAATATGTGGGAGAAGAAATCCATTTTCTTCCATTCTATTTAAATGTCTGAAAATGGACGTCACGGAAATGGCGCCGTGAGCAGAGAGTCCAACAGCTCTTCCCTAAATCACAACAAATTTATCAACTAGAAACAGAAAAATTTATCCTCGGAGCATTCCGGAGTTCCACACAAACTGATAGCGAAAGGACTGTTATCACTTGAATCTGAGAGACGAGGGTGTGGAGGAATCTACCGCAGCGACGTTCATTCAAGCTGCGAGGAAGTGCGCCTGTGGTGAGTCAGCCCACATTTGGGAGCCGCGAGCCGCCGCCGCGAGCCGCCGCGCGCGCCCGGTCCAGTTGAGCACCGCTAACGTTCCCAGCGGCCCGCACAGAGCGAGTGAGAGTCGCCAGCCACCGGTGCCCGGAGCACCCCATTTGCGCACATGCCCTGGGCATTCCACGCGCCCAGAGCGCCCTACTGGCCCGCACACCCAGGTGCTCCATTATCCTGCGCCTGGTGTGATCCAGCCGCCAGCGGCAGGGCAAGCGGGAGAGGCTTGGGAGATTCTCTCCGTGGGCGGGGCACCTCACCCAGCTATTCAAGCTAACAATCAAGCGTTGGGGGAGGGGCGCGCGCAGGCAGCCTAAAATACCTTCGGAAGCACAGCTGCGACCCAATCACTGAAATTAGCTTAACCCATGAAATCTGCGCACCCTTGGTTCTAATTGATAAGATCTCTCTCAGTTCAGCGATCCAAGACAAGAAGCGTGATATTTTTTAGTGCCTCTCGCTAAAGGGGGGGGGGCAACTTCTGATTGATAGAGCCTCCATATTCAGGGATAAACGCTAACAAGAAGGACTTGGCAGATAATAAGATCTATACTACACTAGTCGCAAGCAGAGACTAGTGTCTCTTCTTCCCTGCAAAAACAGGCTACAAAGTGTGGAAAGCCTGGGTTGAGAGGTCCAACTAAATGATAGGCGCTGAACAGTCACCTTGACAACAATTGACTCCCACCCCCGCCTGATTACACTGGAGGCCCTGACTGTCAGAGCCTTTCCCAAAGCCTTGCACTGAGTGGGGATAGAGTGGGGATTTCCCAGCTCTTTGAGCCTCTTACTCCCCAGGCAGAAGCAGTTGCAGCCTTATAGCTGGATCACCAGGCTGCTAATTCAGAAAGGGGGGACTAGGAGAGAGAATCCAGGAAAAGAAACTCTCTCATTGTTGGACCCTGCAAACGCCAACAAGCCTTTACTTCCAGCAAGACTAAAGCCAATTATATGACATTGCCATAGAATCCCATCAACAGCAATCCCTACCTAAGTGTGACACAGGGGCAGAGCCTGGGGTACAGAGTCACCGACCAGGAAGAGGGAGAGAAAAGAAAAAGGAAGAAGTTAACCTCTCAAAATCAAGAAAAATCCACAGACTTCACAACTTGATCCACTAATTTTTTTGTTGTTGTTTGTTTCTTCTGTCTTATTGCCTTTATTTCCTCCACATCGGTCCTTCTATTCTCTGTCCATCTTATGCTTCCCCTTTCTTGAACTACACTACCCATGAGTGTTGCATTTTATTTCTCTTCTTCATCCTCACCCTCCTTTAAGGTTATACTCCAAAACACTTAACTCTCACTCTCTCCTCTTTTGTTTTTTGTTTTTTTTGTCTTGCTTTATTTTGTTTTTTTCTCTTCCTATTTTATTTCTTCCTTAGTTTTTCTCTTTTTCTTATTTTTTCCTATCTATTCGTTTTTTCTTTTCTCATTTTACTTTCCTCCCATATAATCCTCAATCACGAATAAATTAGTTAATTTGGGACTCAAGGCTTTTTTTTGGCTTTATTTCTCTTTTTTGCTTTTGTTTTTTTTTTTTCTTGTTTGTTTATTTTTGTGGCATTTTGGGTCCTCCCAACTCAAGGTCTCCATTGTATTTAATCTTTGCTCCACTTAATACAACAGATTTTTACTTATTATTTTTATTTTTTCTTCTTTATTATTCTTTTTTGTTCCTTTTTTCTGGTTCCCTCTTATCCCTCTCATTATTTCTCTTAGTTGACCATCACTTACAAGCAAATCATCTTATGCTTGTCTAAGATTTTCTTCCTTTTTTTTTTTTTCTTTTTTTTTTGCATTTAGTAGGTCCCTACTCCCTTTTTTTGCCCCTTGAACTCTTCACCCCAAATCAGGCCCTCCATTATAGGCACGATATTTCCCTGAGGAGGGAAGAGGAGGGAAAGAGAAGAAAGAAAAAAGGGGGAAATAATAAATTATTACTGTTTTTTTGGGGGGGTGTTTTACCTTTTTTTTTTTTATTTTTTTTATTTTTTCTTTTTATTTTTTTTTACTTTTTACTCATTATTAATTCTAATTAGTGCTATCAACAAGACCACCCTCAGATGCAGATAAGAAAGAGGAAATAGAATATTATGGATACAAAAGAAAGAGAGGTAACACAAATAGATGTGGAAAAATCTATGGAGAAAAGACTTAACATATTGGAAGCCTTGGAGCTAAATGGCAGAGAATTTAAAATAGAAATCTTAAAAATACTCAGAGATATACAAGAAAACACAGAAAGGCAATATAGGGAGATCAGAAAACAACTCAATGAACACAAAGAATATATTACCAAGGAAATTGAAACTATAAAAATAAATCAAACAGAAATGAAAAACTCAATTCACGAGCTGAAAAACGAGGTAACAAGCTTAGCTAACAGAACAGCCCAGATTGAAGATAGGATTAGTGAAATAGAAGACAAACAACTTGAGGCACAACAGAGAGAAGAAGAAAGAGACTTAAAAATAATAAAAAACGAGATAGCCCTACAGGAATTGTCTGACTCCATCAGAAAGAATAACATAAGAATAATAGGTATATCAGAGGGAGAAGAGAAAGAAAATGGAATGGAGAATATACTCAAACAAATAATAGACGAGAACTTCCCAAGCCTGTGGAAAGAACTAAAGCCTCAAATTCAAGAAGCAAACAGAACACCGAGTTTTCTTAACCCCAACAAACCCACTCCAAGGCACATCATAATAAAGATGACACAAACCAATGACAAAGAAAAAATTCTCAAGGCAGCCAGGGAAAAGAGTACAACATATAAAGGAAGGCCTATTAGATTATCATCAGATTTCTCAGCAGAAACTCTACAAGCTAGAATAGAGTGGACCCCAATATTTAAAGCCCTGAATGAGAGGAACTTTTAGCCAAGAATACTATACCCATCAAAGCTATCCTTCAAGTATGAAGGAGATATAAAAACATTCACAAATACAGAAAAGATGAGAGAATTTATCAACAGAAAGCCCCCACTCCAGGAAATACTAAAGGGGGTTTTCCAACCAGATTCAAAGAACAAAAGAAAACAACACCACAAGTAACAGCTCCACCAAGAACACAATAAAACCAAACTTAAACTGTGACAACAAAGGAAAAAAAGGGGGGAGAGGATGGAGATTAACAATAGCAAAGGACAATGAAGTGCAGAAATACTTATAAGATAGGGTACTACAATGAATATGGTAGGTACCCTTTTCATTACTAAATGGTAACCACCCTTGAAATAACCACCACAAAACACTTGACTTAAAAAAGGTAGCAACAGAGGAAAGAAGTATGGAACACAAACAAACAAAAACAAATGATAGAAAAACAAAAGAGAAGAATCAAACTAGATACAAAACTAACAGAAAGCAATTTATAAAATGGCAGTAGAGAACCCACAAGTGTCAATAATTACACCAAATGTAAATGGATTAAACTTACCAATAAAAAGACACAGAGTAGCAGAATGGATTAAAAAAGAAAATCCAACTATATGCTGCCTACAAGAAACACATCTAAGCAACAAGGATAAAAACAAATTCAAAGTGAAAGGCTGGAAAACAATACTCCAAGCAAACAACACCCAAAAAAAGGCAGGTGTAGCAATTCTCATATCGGATAATGCTGACTACAAGACAGAAAAAGTACTCAGAGACAAAAATGGTCATTTCATAATGATTAAGGGGAAGTTGAATCAAGAAGACATAACAATCTTTAATATATATGCACCAAACCAAGGAGCACCAAAATATATAAGACAGCTACTTATTGACCTTAAAACAAAAACTAACAAAAATACAATCATACTTGGAGACCTCAATACACCACTGACGGCTCTAGATCGGTCATGTAAACAGAGAATCAACAAAGACATAGTGGCCTTAAACAAAATACTAGAACACCTGGATATGATAGACATCTACAGGACACTTCATCCCAAAGTGACAGAGTATACATTTTTCTCTAGTGTACATGGAACATTCTCAAGAATTGACCATATATTGGGCCACAAAGACAATATCAGCAAATTTAGAAAAATTGAAATTGTACCAAGCATATTCTCTGATCATAAAGCCTTGAAACTAGAATTCAACTGCAAAAAAGAGGGGGAAAAACCCACAAAAATGTGGAAACTAAACAACATACTTCTAAAAAATGAATGGGTCAAAGAAGAAATAAGCACAGAAATCAAAAGATATATACAGACAAATGAAAATGAAAATACGACATATCAGAATCTCTGGGATGCAGCAAAAGCAGTAATAAGAGGAAAGTTCATATCACTTCAGGCCTATATGAACAAACAAGAGAGAGCCGAAGTAAACCACTTAACTTCACACCTTAAGGAACTAGAAAAAGAAGAACAAAGACAACCCAAAACCAGCCGAAGAAAGGAGATAATAAAAATCAGAGCAGAAATAAATGAAATAGAGAACAGAAAAACTATAGAAAAAATCAATAAAACAAGAAGCTGGTTCTTTGAAAAGATCAACAAAATTGACAAACCCTTGGCAAGACTCACCAAGGAAAAAAGGCACAGGACTCAAATAAATAAAATCCAAAATGAAAGAGGAGAGATCACCACAGACATCATAGATATACAAAGAATTATTGTAGAATACTATGAAAAATTATATGCCACCAAATACAATAATCTAGAAGAAATGGATAAATTCCTAGAACAATACAACCTTCCTAGACTGAGTCATGAAGAAGCAGAAAGCCTAAACAGACCAATCAGCAGGGAGGAAATAGAAAAACTATTAAAAACCTCCCCAAAAATAAATGTCCAGGCCCAGACGGTTATACTAATGAATTCTATCAAACATTCAAAGAAGACTTGGTTCCTATTCTACTCAAAGTCTTCCAAAAAATTGAAGAAGAAGCAATACTTCCAAACACATTCTATGAGGCCAACATAACCCTCATATCAAAACCTGGCAAGGATGGCACAAAGAAAGAAAACTACAGACCAATATCTCTAATGAATACAGATGCTAAAATACTAAACAAAATACTGGCAAACCGAATACAACAACATATTAAAAAAATAATACATCATGATCAAGTGGGATTCATCCCAGAATCTCAAGGATGGTTCAACATACGCAAAACGGTTAACGTAATACACCATATCAACAAAACAAAGAACAAAAACCACATGATCTTATCAATAGATGCAGAAAAGGCTTTTGATAAAATACAACACAATTTTATGTTTAAGACTCTCAACAAAATGGGTATAGAAGGAAAATATCTCAACATGATAAAGGCCATATATGATAAACCATCAGCCAACATCCTATTAAACGGCATAAATCTGAGGACTTTCTACCTTAAATCAGGAACAAGACAGGGTTGTCCACTCTCTCCACTCTTATTCAACATGGTGCTAGAAGTTCTGGCCAGAGCAATCAGACAAGACAAAGAAATAAAAGGCATCCATATTGGAAAAGAAGAAGTAAAGCTATCACTTTTTGCTGATGATATGATCCTATACATCGAAAACCCGAAGGACTCCACAAAAAGATTATTAGAAACAATAAACCAATACAGTAAGGTCGCAGGATACAAAATTAACATACAAAAGTCCATAGCCTTTCTATATGCCAACAATGAAATATTAGAAAACGAACTCAAAAAAATAATCCCCTTCACGATTGCAACAAAAAAAATAAAATACTAGGAATAAACATAACAAAGAATGTAAAGGACCTATATAATGAAAATTACAAAGCATTGTTAAGGGAAATCGAAAAAGATACAATGAGATGGAAAAATATTCCTTGTTCTTGGATAGGAAGAATAAATATAATCAAAATGGCCATATTACCCAAAGCAATATACAAATTTAATGCAATTCCCATCAAAATCCCTATGAGATTTTTTAAAGAAATGGAACAAAAAATCATCAGATTTATATGGAACTATAAAAAACCCCGAATAGCCAAAACAATCCTAAGGAAAAAGAATGAAGCTGGGGGCATTACAATACCTGACTTTAAACTATATTATAGGGCCACGATAATCAAAAGAGTATGGTATTGGCAGAAAAATAGACACTCAGACCAATGGAACAGAATAGAAAGCCCAGAAATAAAACCACATATATATGGTCAAATAATCTTTGATAGAGGGGCCAACAACACACAATGGAGAAAAGAAAGCCTCTTCAACAAATGGTGTTGGGAAAACTGGAAAGCCACATGCAAAAGAATGAAACTCGACTACAGCCTGTCCCCGTGTACTAAAATTAATTCAAAATGGATCAAAGATCTAAATATAAGACCTGAAACAATAAAGTACATAGAAGAAGACATAGGTACTAAAATCATGGACCTGGGTTTTAAAGAACATTTTATCAACTTGACTCCAATGGCAAGAGAAGTGAAGGCAAAGATAAATGAATGGGACTACATCAGAATTAAAAGTTTTTGCTCAGCAAGAGAAACTGATATCAAAATAAACAGACAGCCAACTATATGGGAACTGATATTTTCAAACGACAGCTCAGATAAGGGCCTAATATCCAAAATTTACAAAGAACTCATAAAACTCAACAACAAACAAACAAACAATCCAATAAAAAAATGGGAAGAGGACATGAACAGACACTTCTCCCAGGAAGAGATACAAATGGCCAACAGATATATGAAAAGATGCTCAGCTTCATTAGTTATTAGAGAAATGCAAATCAAAACTACAATGAGATACCACCTCACTCCTGTTAGATTAGCTATTATCAACAAGACGGGTAATAGCAAATGTTGGAGAGGCTGTGGAGAAAAAGGAACCCTCATTCACTGTTGGTGGGACTGTAAAGTAGTACAACCATTATGGAGGAAAGTATGGTGGTTCCTCAAAAAACTGCAAATAGAACTACCTTATGACCCAGCAATCCCTCTACTGGGTATATACCCCAAAACCTCAGAAACATTGATACGTGAAGACACATGTAGCCCCATGTTCATTGCAGCACTGTTCACAGTGACCAAGACATGGAAACAACCAAAAAGCCCTTCAATAGAAGACTGGATAAAGAAGATGTGGCACATATACACTATGGAATACTACTCAGCCATAAGAAATGATGACATCAGATCATTTACAGCAAAATGGTGGGATCTTGATAACATTATAAGGAGTGAAATAAGTAAATCAGAAAAAAACAAGAACTACATGATTCCATACATGGTGGAACATAAAAATGAGACTAAGAGACATGGACAAGAGTGTGGTGGTTACCAAGGGTGGGGGGGGGGGAGGGAAGACATGGGAGGGAGGGAGGGAGAGAGTTAGGGGGAGGGGGAGGGGCACAGAGAACTAGATGGAGGTTGACGGAGGACAATCTGACTTTGGGCGAGGGGTTTGCAACATAATTTGATGACAAAATAACCTAGACATGTTTTCTTTGAATATATGTACCCTGATTTATTAATGTCATCCCATTACCATTAATAAAAATTTATTATAAAAAAAAATAAAAAATAAATGTCTGGAAATGTGTAGTTATCAGAGTGCCAATAAATGTCCTCTGTAGGTCAAGTTCTTTAGAAGAAAAAAACCATTACAATTTTATAGAATCTCTTTGGAAACATAATGTACTTTTCTACCCAATACCTGCTCAAAGCGCTTGCTGTCTGTCAATCAGTAGAAAAGATTTGGCTACCACCTTGGTGTTAAATATAAATATAGACTAAAGGTTTAATGGATTAAAACGGTGCTATTTAATTTGAAATGGAATTTCCCACCCTCCTAGTTTAGGTCGTTAGGATTCTGTGGGTTTGCTTTTCATTCCAGCCTGGTTTATAGGCATAATAAAAAAAAAAGGCAGCTTTGGGTTCAGAATGCAAGTGTGTCAAATTGAGGAGACAGGCCTCCTTTTGGTGGAAGGAGACAGGAAAAGCACCCCATTAACTCCAACTTGTTAAAATTTACCAAGTCTCTGTAGTTCATTAACCTTTTTTCCCCTCTCACACCAAAAGAGTAGATAAAAGGTGAGCAACAACAATGAGAGACGTTATATGTGGAGGTGAACTGGATATGACAAGGTCTTCTTTTAATAACAAACAGTGTTAGCTCTCTAGGAGGCAGACAGTATGAAGTGCAACAAAAACTGTAATTATGCTCTCAGCAGGAAACCTGTAGTTAGAGTGACAGTAAGAGTGTCTCTAAAAACACGTTAGGTTAAGGCTGCTAGTCTTAATTATATGTATTAGGAGTTTGTGTCTTCACTTTTTTCCTTTCAAAATTCAAAGAAGCAACCTAATTATAACTTGGACCCTAGTAAATTGGGCCATATTGAAACAATGAACATTGGCAATCTCATCATGCACCATGATGTGTCTGACTGGGGCAGCTGCTATGGGAGCCAAACTGACTCCACCAAATAATTTGTTTTTGCTGCCTCCATGACAGAGGAAAAACAAACAAAAGCTAAACAAATAAAATAATAAAATTTTGCTTTCTTTTTTTTTCAGTCAATGACATGCAAGCATGCTAGAGGGAGAGATCATTCCTTGGGTAGATTCTTACATATAGAATTACAGATTACTTTATGTTGTTAACACGTATTTTAGCCAAACTATGGCTAGTTAAATCTTCCTGGTGTGATTTGACCTCTATTTTGATCCTAGAGGTAATAATAGCTTACAACTGCTTCTTTTAATATGGTGACATTGGTCAATCAGAGTACATAGATATAGAGAAAACATCTCCACATCATTTTGGACAATTATGCTGTATACCCATCACCCAAAGTCAGATCATCTTCTGTCACCCTATATTTTGTTTCTCTTTAAGCCCATCCCCTTCCTCCATCCCCCTAGCTCTCTTCCCTTCTCCTTCCCCTGGTAACCACTGTACTTTTATCTATGTCCACGAGTCTCAATTTTGTGTCCCACCTATGCATGGAATCATTACAGTTCTTAGCTTTCTCTGATTTACTTATGTCATTCAGTATAATGTTATCAAGGTTCATCCATGTTGTCATAAATGATACTATGTCATCATTTCTTATGGCTGAGTAGTATTCCATTGTATATATGTACCACATCTTATTTATCCAATCCTCTATTAAAGGGCATTTTGGCTGTTTCCATGTCTGGGCCACTGTGAACAATGCTGCAATGAACATGGAGGTGCATTTGTCTTTACGTACCAATGTTTTCAAGTTTTGGGGGTATATACCCAGTAGAGGGATTGCTGGGTCATAAGGTAGTTTTATTCTTAATTTTTTGAGGAACCACTATAATTTCTTCCATAATGGTTGCACTGATTTACATTCTTACCAACAGTGAATGAGGGTTTCTTTTTCTCCACAGCCTCTCCAACATTTGCTATTACCTGTCTTGTTGATAATAGCTAATCTAACAGGTGTGAGGTGATATGTCATTGTAGTTTTGATTTGCACTTCTCTAAAAGCTAGTGAAGATGAGCATTTTTTTCATATATCTGTTGGCCATTTGTATTTCTTCTTGGAAGAAGTGTCTGTTCATGTCCTCTTCCCATTTTTTTAATTAGATTGTTTGATTGTTTGTTGCTGAGTTTTGTGAATTCTTTATATATTTTGAATATTTAGCCCCTTATCTAAGCTGTTCTTTGAAAATATCATCTCCCATTTAGTTGACTGTTTATTTGTTTTGTTGACAGTTTCTTTTGCTGTGCAAAAGCTTTTTAGTTTGATGTAGTCCCATTCGTTTATCTTTGCGTTTACTTCCCTTGCCTTTGGGGTCAAATTCATAAAATGTTCTCTATTGCCAAGGTCCATGAGTTTAATACCTATGCTTTCTTGTATGAAATTTATTGTTTCAGATTTTATATTTAGGTCTTTGATCCATTTTGAATTAATTTTTTTGCAAGGAGACAAAATGTAGTCAAATTTCATTCTTCTGCATATGACTTTCCAATTTTCCCAGCACCATTTATTGAGGAGGCTTTCTTTTCTCCATTGTGTGTTTTTGGTTCCTTTATTAAAGATGATTTGACCATATATATGTGGTTTTATTTCTGGGCTCTCTATTCTGTTCCATTGGTCTGTGTGTCTATTCTTCTGTCGGTACCATGCTGTTTTAATTATCATGGCTCTGTAGCATAGTTTGTAGTCAGGTATTATATTGCCTCCAGCTTCATATTTTCCCCCTTAGGATTACATTGGTTATTTAAGGCATTTTATAGTTCCATATAAATCTGATGATTTTTTCCATTTCTTTAAACAATGACAATGGAATTTTGATGGAAATTGCATTAAATTTGTATATTGCTTTAGGTAATATGGCCATTTTAACTATGTTGATTCTTCCAGTCCATGAACAAGAAATATTTTTCCATTTCATTGTGTCTTTTTCAATTTCCTTTAATAATGCTTTGTGGTTTTCAGTATATAGGTCCTTTACATCCTTTGTTATGTTTATTTCTATGTATTTTCTTTTGTTGTATCTGTGGAAGTGATTATTTTTTTGTTAGTTTTATTTATTTTTATTATTATTAAATTTAATGCAGTGACATTGAAAAATCAGGGTACATATGTTGAGAGAAAACATCTGATTATTTTGACATTTGATTATGCTGCATGCCCTTCACCCAGAGTCAAATTGTCTTCCATCACCTTCTATCTGGTTTTCTTTGTGTCCCTCCCCTCCCCCCACCCACTCTCTCTCCTTCCTTTCCCCATCTGCCCTCACAACCTCCCCCCCAATACCATCACGTTCTTGTCCATGTCTCTGAGTCTCATTTTTATGTCCCATCTATGTATGGATTCATATAGTTCTTAGTTTTTTCTGATTTACTTATTTCACTCCGTATAATGTTATCAAGGTCCATCCATGTTATTGTAAATGATCCGATGTCATCATTTCTTATGGCTGAGTAGTATTCCATAGTATATATGTACCAAAGCTTTTTAATCCACTCATCCTCTGACGGACACTTGGGCTGTTTCCAGATCTTCACTATTCTGAACAATGCTGCCAAAAACATGGGGGTGCATTTCTCTTTTTGGAGCAGTTCTATGGTGTTCTTGGGGTATATTCCTAAAAGTGGGATAGGTGGGTCAAAAGTCAGTTTGATTTTCAATATTTTAAGGAATCTCCATACTTTTTTCCATAGAGGCTGCACCAGTGTGCATTCCAAACCAGCAGTGCAGGAGGGTTCCCTTTTCTCCACATCCTCGCCAACACTTCTTCTGTATTTTTTGTTGATGAGCGCCATTCTGACAGGTGTGAGAGAATATCTCATTGTGTTTTTAATTTGCATTTCTCTAATGATTAGTAATGTTGAGCATTTTTTCATATGCTTATTGGCCATCTGTATGTGCTCTTTGGAGAATTGTCTATTCATTTCTTTTTTCCATTTTTTGATTAGATTGTTTGTCTTCCTGGTATTGAGATTTATAAGTTCTTTATAAATTTTGGTTATTAACCCCTTATCAGACGTGTTGTCAAATATGTTCTCCCATTGTGTAGTTTGTCTTTTTATTCTGTTCTTATTGTCTTTAGCTGTGCAAAAGCTTTTTAGTTTGATATAGTCCCATTTGTTTATCCTATCTTTTATTTCACTTCCCTGTGGAGATAAATCAGCAAATATATTGCTGCGAGAGATGTGGGAGAGCTTACTGCCTATGTTTTCTTCTAAGATGCTTATGGTTTCATGGCTTACATTTAAGTCTCCTATCCATTTTGACTTTATTTTTGTGAATAGTGTAAGTTGGTGGTCTAGTTTCATTTTTTTTGCAGGTAGCTGTCCAATTTTCCCAACATCATTTGTTAAAGAGGCTGTCTTTACTCCAGTGTATGCCCTTACCTCCTTTGTCAAATATCAGTTGTCCATAGAGCTGTGGGTTTATTTCTGGGTTCGCTGTTCTGTTCCATTGAATTATATGCCTGTTCTTATGCCAGTACCAAGCTGTTTTGAATACATTGGCCTCCTAGTATAACTTGATATCAGGAAGTGTGATACCTCCTACTTTATTCTTCTTTTTTAAGATTGCTGAGGCTATTCATGTTTGTTTTTTGTTTGTTGTTTTTTTTTTTTGGTTCCATATAAATTTTTGGAATATGTGATGTATATCTTTGAAGTATATCATTGGTATTTTAATTGGTATTGCATTGAATTTATAAATTGCTTTGGGTAATATAGACATTTTAATGATGTCTATTCTTCCTAACCATGAGCACAGTATATGCTTCCACTTGTTTGTATCTTTCTTGATTGCTTTTATCAATGTTTTATAATTTTCCAAGTACAAGTCTTTAGTCTTCCTGGTTAAATTTACTCCTTGGTACTTTATTTTTTTGGTTGTAATAGTGAAGGGGATTGTTTCCTTAATTTCTCTTTCTGACTGCTCATTGTTGGCATATAAAAATGCCTCTGATTTCTGAGAATTAATTTTATATCCTGCCACTTTGCTGAATTCATTTATCAGCTCAAGTAGTTTTTTGACTGAGACTTTAGGGTTTTCTATATACAATATCATATCATCTGCAAATAATGATAGTTTTATTTCTTCTTTTGCAACTTGAATGCCTTTTATTTCTTCTTCTTGTCTGATTGCTGTGGCTAGGACTTCTAGGACTATGTTGACTAAGAGTGATGAAAGGGTGTGCCCCTGCCTTGTTCCTGATCTTAAGGGGATTGCTTTTAATTTTTTGCCCATTGAGTATGATGTTGGCTGTGGGTTTGTCATAGATGGCTTTTATCATGTTGAGGTATGTTTCCTGTATTCGCACTTTGCTGAGTGTTTTGATCATGAACGGATGCTGGATTTTATCAAATGCTTTTTTTGCATCTATTGAAATTATCTTGTGGTTTTTCTCTTTCCTTTTGTTTATGTGATGAATCACATTGATAGATTTGCGAATATTGTACCAGCCTTGCCTCCCCAGAATAAATCCCACATCATTATGGTGTATGATATTTTTCCATATATTGTTGAATCTGGTTTGCTAATAATTTGTTCAGGGTTTTAGCATTTATATTCATCAGGGATATTGGCTTATGATTTTCTTTTTTTGTGTTGTCTTTGCCTGGTTTTGGAATTAGAATTATGCTCTCCTCATAAAAGGAGCTTGGAATTCTTTCTTCCTCTTGAATTTTTTGAAATAGCTTGAGAAGGATAGGAGTTAGTTCTTCTTTGAATATTGGTAGAATTCACTTGTGAAGCCATCAGGCCCCAGACTTTCTTTGTTGGAAGTTTTTTGATAACTGTTTCAATCTCATTTGGTGTAATTGGTCTGTTTAGGTTTTCTAATTCTTTCATTTGATTTTTGGAAGATTGTATGTTTCAAGGAATTTGTCCATTTCATCTAGGTTGTCTAGTTTTTTGGCATACAGTTCTTCATAGTATTTTCTTACAATATTTTGTATTTCTGTTGTGTCAGTTGTTATTTCTCCTCTCTCATTTCTAATTTTATTTATTTGAGTCCTCTCTCTCTTTTTCTTGGTGAGTTAGTTAAAGGTTCATCTATCTTGTTTACCTTTTCAAAGAACCAGCTCCTAGTTTCATTGATCCTCTGTATTTTTTCTTTAGCCTCTATGTTATTTATTTCTGCTCTGATCTTTATTATTTCCTTCCTTCTACTACATTTGGGCTTTACTTGCTGTTCTTTTTCTAGTTCTTTTCGATGCAGGATTAAGTTGTTTATTTGAGTTTTCTCTAGCTTCTGAAAGTGTGCCTGTAGTGCTATGAACTTCCCTCTCAGTACTGCTTTTGCTGTGTCCCATAAATTTTGAGTTGATATATGCTTATTGTCATTCGTTTCTAGGAATTTTTTTTATTTCTTCTTTGATCTCATTCTTAATATATTTGTTATTTTTTTTTTCAAGCCTCTGTTTTTTTTTTTAGTTTTTTTTTATAAATTTTTATTAATGGTAATGGGATGACATTAATAAATCAGGGTACATATATTCAAAGAAAACATGTCTAGGTTATTTTGTCATCAAATTATGTTGCAAACCCCTCGCCCAAAGTCAGATTGTCCTCCGTCACCCTCTATCTAGTTCTCTGTGCCCCTCCCCCTCCCCCTAACTCTCTCCCTCCCTCCCTCCCATGTCCTCCCTCCCCCCCCCCCCCACCCTTGGTAACCACCACACTCTTGTCCATGTCTCTTAGTCTCATTTTTATGTTCCACCAATGTATGGAATCATGTAGTTCTTGTTTTTTTCTGATTTACTTATTTCACTCCTTATAATGTTATCAAGATCCCACGATTTTGCTGTAAATGATCTGATGTCATCATTTCTTATGGCTGAGTAGTATTCCATAGTGTATATGTGCCACATCTTCTTTATCCAGTCTTCTATTGAAGGGCTTTTTGGTTGTTTCCATGTCTTGGTCACTGTGAACAGTGCTGCAATGAACATGGGGCTACATGTGTCTTCACGTATCAATGGTTCTGAGGTTTTGGGGTATATACCCAGTAGAGGGATTGCTGGGTCATAAGGTAGTTCTATTTGCAGTTTTTTGAGGAACCACCATACTTTCCTCCATAATGGTTGTACTACTTTACAGTCCCACCAACAGTGAATGAGGGTTCCTTTTTCTCCACAGCCTCTCCAACATTTGCTATTACCCGTCTTGTTGATAATAGCTAATCTAACAGGAGTGAGGTGGTATCTCATTGTAGTTTTGATTTGCATTTCTCTAATAACTAATGAAGCTGAGCATCTTTTCATATATCTGTTGGCCATTTGTATCTCTTCCTGGGAGAAGTGTCTGTTCATGTCCTCTTCCCATTTTTTTATTGGATTGTTTGTTTGTTTGTTGTTGAGTTTTATGAGTTCTTTGTAAATTTTGGATATTAGGCCCTTATCTGAGCTGTCGTTTGAAAATATCAGTTCCCATATAGTTGGCTGTCTGTTTATTTTGATATCAGTTTCTCTTGCTGAGCAAAAACTTTTAATTCTGATGTAGTCCCATTCATTTATCTTTGCCTTCACTTCTCTTGCCATTGGAGTCAAGTTGATAAAATGTTCTTTAAAACCCAGGTCCATGATTTTAGTACCTATGTCTTCTTCTATGTACTTTATTGTTTCAGGTCTTATATTTAGATCTTTGATCCATTTTGAATTAATTTTAGTACACGGGGACAGGCTGTAGTCGAGTTTCATTCTTTTGCATGTGGCTTTCCAGTTTTCCCAACACCATTTGTTGAAGAGGCTTTCTTTTCTCCATTGTGTGTTGTTGGCCCCTCTATCAAAGATTATTTGACCATATATATGTGGTTTTATTTCTGGGCTTTCTATTCTGTTCCATTGGTCTGAGTGTCTATTTTTCTGCCAATACCATACTCTTTTGATTATCGTGGCCCTATAATATAGTTTAAAGTCAGGTATTGTAATGCCCCCAGCTTCATTCTTTTTCCTTAGGATTGTTTTGGCTATTCGGGGTTTTTTATAGTTCCATATAAATCTGATGATTTTTTGTTCCATTTCTTTAAAAAATCTCATAGGGATTTTGATGGGAATTGCATTAAATTTGTATATTGCTTTGGGTAATATGGCCATTTTGATTATATTTATTCTTCCTATCCAAGAACAAGGAATATTTTTCCATCTCATTGTATCTTTTTCGATTTCCCTTAACAATGCTTTGTAATTTTCATTATATAGGTCCTTTACATTCTTTGTTATGTTTATTCCTAGTATTTTATTTTTTTTGTTGCAATCGTGAAGGGGATTATTTTTTTGAGTTCGTTTTCTAATATTTCATTGTTGGCCTATAGAAAGGCTATGGACTTTTGTATGTTAATTTTGTATCCTGCGACCTTACTGTATTGGTTTATTGTTTCTAATAATCTTTTTGTGGAGTCCTTCGGGTTTTCGATGTATAGGATCATATCATCAGCAAAAAGTGATAGCTTTACTTCTTCTTTTCCAATATGGATGCCTTTTATTTCTTTGTCTTGTCTGATTGCTCTGGCCAGAACTTCTAGCACCATGTTGAATAAGAGTGGAGAGAGTGGACAACCCTGTCTTGTTCCTGATTTAAGGTAGAAAGTCCTCAGATTTATGCCGTTTAATAGGATGTTGGCTGATGGTTTATCATATATGGCCTTTATCATGTTGAGATATTTTCCTTCTATACCCATTTTGTTGAGAGTCTTAAACATAAAATTGTGTTGTATTTTATCAAAAGCCTTTTCTGCATCTATTGATAAGATCATGTGGTTTTTGTTCTTTGTTTTGTTGATATGGTGTATTACGTTAACCGTTTTGCGTATGTTGAACCATCCTTGAGATTCTGGGATGAATCCCACTTGATCATGATGTATTATTTTTTTAATATGTTGTTGTATTCGGTTTGCCAGTATTTTGTTTAGTATTTTAGCATCTGTATTCATTAGAGATATTGGTCTGTAGTTTTCTTTCTTTGTGCCATCCTTGCCAGGTTTTGGTATGAGGGTTATGTTGGCCTCATAAAATGTGTTTAGAAGTATTGCTTCTTCTTCAATTTTTTGGAAGACTTTGAGTAGAATAGGAACCAAGTCTTCTTTGAATGTTTGATAGAATTCACTAGTATAACCGTCTGGGCCTGGACTTTTATTTTTGGGGAGATTTTTAATAGTTTTTTTTATTTCCTCCCTGCTGATTGGTCTGTTTAGGCTTTCTGCTTCTTCATGACTCAGTCTAGGAAGGTTGTATTGTTCTAGGAATTTATCCATTTCTTCTAGATTGTTGTATTTGGTGGCATATAATTTTTCATAGTATTCTACAATAATTCTTTGTATATCTATGATGTCTGTGGTGATCTCTCCTCTTTCATTTTGGATTTTATTTATTTGAGTCCTGTGCCTTTTTTCCTTGGTGAGTCTTGCCAAGGGTTTGTCAATTTTGTTGATCTTTTCAAAGAACCAGCTTCTTGTTTTATTGATTTTTCTATAGTTTTTCTGTTCTCTATTTCATTTATTTCTGCTCTGATTTTTATTATCTCCTTTCTTCGGCTGGTTTTGGGTTGTCTTTGTTCTTCTTTTTCTAGTTCCTTAAGGTTTGAAGTTAAGTGGTTTACTTCGGCTCTCTCTTGTTTGTTCATATAGGCCTGAAGTGATATGAATTTTCCTCTTATTACTGCTTTTGCTGCATCCCAGAGATTCTGATATGTCGTATTTTCATTTTCATTTGTCTGTATATATCTTTTGATTTCTGCGCTTATTTCTTCTTTGACCCATTCATTTTTTAGAAGTATGTTGTTTAGTTTCCACATTTTTTTGGGTTTTTCACCCTCTTTTTTGCAGTTGAATTCTAGTTTCAAGGCTTTATGATCAGAAAATATGCTTGGTACAATTTCAATTTTTCTAAATTTGCTGATATTGTTTTTGTGGCCCAACATATGGTCAATTCTTGAGAATGTTCCATGTACACTAGAGAAAAATGTATACTCTGTCGCTTTGGGATGAAGTGTCCTGTAGATGTCTATCATATCCAGGTGTTCTAGTATTTCGTTTAAGGCCACTATATCTTTATTGATTCTCTGTTTGGATGACCGATCTAGAGCCGTCAGCGGTGTATTGAGGTCTCCAAGTATGATAGTATTTTTGTTAGTTTTTGTTTTAAGGTCAATAAGTAGCTGTCTTATATATTTTGGTGCTCCTTGGTTTGGTGCATATATATTAAGGATTGTTATGTCTTCTTGATTCAACTTCCCCTTAATCATTATGAAATGACCATTTTTGTCTCTGAGTACTTTTTCTGTCTTTTAGTCAGCATTATTAGATATGAGTATTGCTACGCCTGCGTTTTTTTGGGTGTTGTTTGCTTGGAGTATTGTTTTCCAGCCTTTCACTTTGAATTTGTTTTTATCCTTGTTGCTTAGATGTGTTTCTTGTAGGCAGCATATAGTTGGATTTTCTTTTTTAATCCATTCTGCTACTCTGTGTCTTTTTATTGGTAAGTTTAATCCATTTACATTTAGTGTAATTATTGACACTTGTGGGTTCCCTACTTCCATTTTATAAATTGCTTTCTGTTAGTTTTGTATCTAGTTTGATTCTTCTCTTTTTTTTTTCTATCATTTGTTTTTGTTTGTTTGTGTTCCATACTTCTTTCCTCTGTTGCTACCTTTTTAAAGTCAAGTGTTTTTGTGGTGGTTTTTTTAAGGGTGGTTACCATTAAGTAATGAAAAGGGTACCTACCATATTCATTGTAGTACCCTTTCTTATAAGTATTTCTGCACTTCATCATCCTTTGCTACTGTTAATCTCCATCCTCTCCCCCCTTTTTTTCCTTTGTTATCACAGTTTAAGTTTGGTTTTATTGTGTTCTTGGTGGAACTGTTACTTGTGGTGTTGTTTTCTTTTGTTCTTTGAATCTGGTTGGAAAACCCCCTTTAGTATTTCCTGGAGTGGGGGCTTTCTGTTGATAAATTCTCTCATCTTTTCTGTATTTGTGAATGTTTTTATATCTCCTTCATACTTGATGGATAGCTTTGATGGGTATAGTATTCTTGGCTGAAAGTTCCTCTCTTTCAGGGCTTTAAATATTGGGGTCCACTCTCTTCTAGCTTGTAGAGTTTCTGCTGAGAAATCTGATGATAATCTAATAGGCCTTCCTTTATATGTTGTACTCTTCTTTTCCCTGGCTGCCTTGAGAATTTTTTCTTTGTCATTGGTTTGTGTCATCTTTATTATGATGTGCCTTGGAGTGGGTTTGTTGGGGTTAAGAAAACTCGGTGTTCTGTTTGCTTCTTGAATTTGAGGCTTTAGTTCCTTCCACAGGCTTGGGAAGTTCTCGTCTATTATTTGTTTGAGTATATTCTCCATTCCATTTTCTTTCTCTTCTCCCTCTGATATACCTATTATTCTTATGTTATTCTTTCTGATGGAATCAGACAATTCCTGTAGGGCTTTCTCGTTTTTTATTATTTTTGAGTCTCTTTCTTCTTCTCTCTGTTGTGCCTCAAGTTGTTTGTCTTCTATTTCACTAATCCTATCTTCAATCTGGGCTGTTCTGTTAGCTAAGCTTGTTACCTCGTTTTTCAGCTCGTGAATTGAGTTTTTCATTTCTGTTTGATTTGTTTTTATAGTTTCAATTTCCTTGGTAATATATTCTTTGTGTTCATTGAGTTGTTTTCTGATCTCCCTATATTGCCTTTCTGTGTTTTCTTGTATCTCTCTGAGTATTTTTAAGATTTCTATTTTAAATTCTCTGTCATTTAGCTCCAAGGCTTCCAATATGTTAAGTCTTTTCTCCATAGATTTTTCCACATCTATTTGTGTTACCTCTCTTTCTTTTGTATCCATAGTATTCTATTTCCTCTTTCTTATCTGCATCTGAGGGTGGTCTTGTTGATAGCACTAATTAGAATTAATAAAGAGTAAAAAGTAAAAAAAAAAAAGGTAAAACACCCCACAAAAAAAAAAAACAGTAATAATTTATTATTTTCCCCTTTTTTTCTCTCTTCTCTTTCCCTCCTCTCCCCTCCTCATGGAAATATCGTGCCTATAATGGAGGGCCTGATTTGGGGTGAAGAGTTCAAGGGGCAAAAAAAGGGAGTAGGGACTTACTAAATGCAAAAAAAAAAAAAAAAGGAAGAAAATCTTAGACAAGCATAAGATGATTTGCTTGTAAGTGATGGTCAACTAAGAGATATAATGAGAGGGATAAGAGGGAACCAGAAAAAAGGACCAAAAAAGAATAATAAAGAAGAAAAAATAAAAATAATAAGTAAAAATCTGTTGTATTAAGTGGAGCGAAGACTAAATACAATGGAGACCTTGGGTTGGGAGGACCCAAAATGCCACAAAAATAAACAAACAAGAAAAAAAAATAAAAACAAAAGCAAAAAAGAGAAATAAAGCCAAAAAAAAAAGCCTTGAGTCCCAAATTAACTAATTTGTTCGTGATTGAGGATTATATAGGAGGAAAGTAAAATGAGAAAAGAAAAAACGAATAGAAAGGAAAAAATAAGAAAAAGAGAAAAACGAAGGAAGAAATAAAATAGGAAGAGAAAAAAACAAAATAAAGCAAGACAAAAAAAAAAAAAGCAAAAGAGGAGAGAGTGAGAGTTAAGTGTTTTGGAGTATAACCTTAAAGGAGGGTGAGGATGAAGAAGAAAAATAAAATGCAACACTCATGGGTAGTGTAGTTCAAGAAAGGGGAAGCATAAGATGGGCAGAGAATAGAAGGACCGAGGTGGAGGAAATAAAGGCAAAAAGATAGAAGAAACAAGCAAGAACAACAACAACAAAAAATTAGTGGATCAAGTTGTAAAGTCTGTGGGTTTTTCTTGATTTTGAGAGGTTAACTTCTTCCTTTTTCTTTTCTCTCCCTCTTCCTGGTCGGTGACTCTGTACCCCAGGCTCTGCCCCTGTGTCACTCTTAGGTAGGGATTTGCAGTTGATGGGATTCTATGGCAATGTCATATAATTGGCTTTAGTCTTGCTGGAAGTAAAGGCTTGTTGGCGTTTGCAGGGTCCAACGATGAGAGAGTTTGCTTTCCTGGATTCTCTCTCCTAGTCCCCCCTTTCTGAATTAGCAGCCTGGTGATCCAGCTATAAGGCTGCAACTGCTTCTGCCTGGGGAGTAAGAGGCTCAAAGAGCTGGGAAATCCCCACTCTATCCCCACTCAGTGCAAGGCTTTGGGAAAGGCTCTGAGAGTCAGGGCCTCCAGTGTAATCAGGCGGGGGTGGGAGTCAATTGTTGTCAAGGTGACTGTTCAGCGCCTATCATTTAGTTGGACCTCTCAACCCAGGCTTTCCACACTTTGTAGCCTGTTTTTGCAGGGAAGAAGAGGCACTAGTCTCTCCTTACGACTAGTGTAGTATAGACCTTATTATCTGCCAAGTCCTTCTTGTTAGCGTTTATCCCTGAATATGGAGGCTCTATCAATCAGAAGTTGCCCCCGCCCCTTTAGCAAGAGGCACTAAAAAATATCACGCCTCTTGTCTTGGATCGCTGAACTGAGAGAGATCTTATCAATTAGAACCAAGGGTGCGCAGATTTCATGGGTTAAGCTAATTTCAGTGATTGGGTCGCAGCTGTGCTTCCGAAGGTATTTTAGGCTGCCTGCGCGCGCCCCTCCCCCAACGCTTGATTGTTAGCTTGAATGGCTGGGTGAGGTGTCCCGCCCACGGAGAGAATCTCCCAAGCCTCTCCTGCTCGCCCCGTCGCTGGCGGCTGGACCGCACCAGGCGCAGGATAATGGAGCCCCCTGGGTGTGCGGGCCAGCAGGGCGCCCTGGGTGCGTGGAATGCCCAAGGCACGCGCTCCGGGCACCAGTGGCCGGCGACCCCCACTCGCAGTGTGCGGGCCGCTGGGAACGTCAGCGGTGCTCAACCGGACCGGGCGCGCGTGCGGCTGCTCGCGGCGGCTCGCGGTGGCGGTTCGCAGCGGCCACTCGCGGTGGTGGCTCGCGGGGGCTCGCGGCGGCTCGCGGTGGCCGCTCGCGGCGGCTCGCGGTTCCCAAGTATATGGGTTGACTCACCACAGGCGCACTTCCGTGCGGTTTGAAAGAACGTCCCTGTGGTAGATTCCTCCACACCCTCGTCTCTCAGATTCAAGTGATAACAGTCCTTTCGCTATCAGTTTGTGTGGAACTCCGGAATGCTCTGAGGATAAATTTTTCTGTTTCTAGTTGATAAATTTGTTGTGATTTGGGGGAGATCTGTCGGACACGCTGCTCACGGCGCCATTTCCGTGACGTCACTAATATACGTTATTTAACAACCTGCTATTTAGTTTCCATGTGTTTGAAAATTTTTGAGCTTTTCTGTTGTGGTTGATTTCTAGTTTCATGCCATTGTGATCGGAGAAAGTGCTTGATATGATTTCAATCTTCTTAAATTTGTTGACCACTATTGTGCCCTAACAGGTAGTCTATCCTAGAGAACGTACCATGAGAGAACATACTTGAAAAAAATGTGTATTCTGCTGTTTTAGGGTGAAAGGTTCTGAAGATATTTATTAAATCGAGTTGATCTAACATGTCCTTTAAGTTTGCTTTATTTTTGTTAATTTTCTTTCTTGAGGATCTATCTAGTGATGTTAGTGGGGTATTGAAATCCCCTACTATTATAGTATTGCTGTTAATCTTGCCCTTTATATCCATCAAAGTCTGCTTTATATATTTAGGTGCTCCTATATTAGGTGCGTAGATATTTATAATGGTTATGTATTCCTGTTGGATTACTTCTTTTATCATTATGTAGTGGACTTCTTTATCTCTCACTATATTCTTTGTTTTAAAGTCCATTTTGTCTGATATATGTATTGCTGCCCCAGCTTTTTTTCATTTCCATTTGCATGAAATGGTTTTTTCCATCCTTTTACCTTTAATCTATGTGCATCTTTTGTTTTAAGGTGTGTCTCTTGTAGACAGCATATATATGGGTCCTGTTTTTTTATCCATACAGCTACCCTGTTTTTTGATCGGATTATTTAATCCATGTACATTTAAGGTTATTATTGATATGTAGTTGTTTATTGTCATTTTATTCTTTAAAGCTGTATTCCTCTTTTGCTATATTCTTTTCCCACTTTGATGTCTTTACAACAGGCCCCTTAACATTTCCTGCAGCATTGGTTTGGTTGTAATGAGTTCCTTGAGTTTTTTTTTTTTGTCTGGGAAGCTTTTTATTTCTTCTTTAATTTTAAATGATGGCCTTGCTGGATAAAGTAGTCTTGGTTGTAGGTTCTTGTTCTGCATTACTTTGAATATTTCTTGCCATTCCCTTCTGGCCTCAAGTGTTTCTGTTGAGAAGTCTGATGTCATCATTATTGGGGCTCTTTGTAGGTGATAGTTTTTTTTTCTCTTGCAGCTTTTAATATTTTCTTTTTATCATTTTGCTTTGCTATTTTAATTATGATGTGTCTTCGTGTCGGTTTCTTTTGTTTTCTCTTTAATGAAGTTCTCTGTGCTTCTTGAACTTGTGAGAGTTTCTCTTACATTAATTTAGAGAAGTTTTCAGTTATGATATTATTGAACAAAGTCTCTATCCCTTGTTCTTTCTCTTCTTCTTCTTCAGGAATCCCAATGATGTGGATGTTGTTTCTCTTCATGTTGTCAGAGCTCTCTTAGAGTTTTCTCAACTTTTTGAGTCTTTTTTCTTTTTTCTTCTCTACTTTCTTGACTTCATTCAAGTTGTCCTCCAACTTGTTGATTCAATCCTCAGCTCCATCCATCCTGTTATTAATTCCTTCCATTGTGGTCTTCATTTCTAATATTGTATTTGTCATCACTGACTGGTTCTTTTTTAATATTTTAATAATCTTTTTATACTTGCTATTTCTTTATTTAGGTGTTTGTAATGACTATTCATTTTTGTTCTAAGATACCTAAGCATCCTTACAATCATTATTTTGAATTCTGCATCAGTAAGTTTGGTTATTTTCATATCACTCAGTTCATCTCCTGAAGTTCTTTTTATGGTTTCATTTGGATTGCACTTCTTTGTCTTCTCATTATGTCTGTGTATTTGGGTGTTTTGTTTGTAGAGCTGGTTGAGTCTAGGCTTGGTGTTGTCTCCTTCAGTTTTCAATTGTGTTATTTCCAGGTCTTCTTGGGTTGGCATTAGCTATTATTTGTAATCCACTTTCGGATTTGGGCCTCTTTGAAGTCTTGATTTGTTTATTTTCTTAACAGGTGATAGTCTTGTTTACTGATCTCAGCAGGGGGCTTCTTTGAAACTGTATCCAGAAATGTGGTGAGTGTAACCTGAGACTCTGAAGGCCTGTTCTACCAGTTAATCTCTCTGGGGGCAGGGTGTTTTCTCAGCTTCAGTACGAGGAGGTGTATCTGAGATCTCCATGGAGACCTGAGTTACTGCCCATCCTCCCACTTCTTGTTTTCAACTGTGTCTTGTTGTGCTGATTGGAACTGGAGAGATGTCTGGAGATCAGGTTTGTTGTGGCTTCTTCTTTGCTTCTTGGTTTTTAAGGGCTGTTCTTGTAGTCTAGAGTTGTTTTTTTATGCTGATTGTTCCTAAATTGATTTGTATTCCAGTTTGGTGGTGAGAGCTGGAAGTCTGTGCATCTGCCTACTCCGTTGTCATCTTCAGGTCTCTCGAGTTATTTTTTTGAAGTTTCATTGTTGTCATATAAGAAAGGAAGAGACTTCTGTATATTAATTTTGTATCCTGTGACCTTACTGTATTGGTTTATTGTTTCTAATAGCCTTTCTGTGGAGTCTTTGGTGTTTTCTATATACAGAATCATATCATATGCAAAAAGTGAAACCTTTACTTCTTCTTTTGCAATATGAATGCCTTTTATTTCTTTCTCTTGTCTGATTGCTCTGGCTAGGACTTCCAGCAGTGTGTTGAATAGGATTGGAGAGAGTAGACAACCTTGTCTTGTTCCTGATTTTAGAGGAAAATTTTTCAGTATTTTACCATTTAGTATGATGTTACCTGGTAGCTTGTTGTCATAAATGGCCTTTATTATGTTGAGATATTTTCCTTCTACTCCAGTGGTAGTCAACCTGGTCCCTGCTGCCCACTAGTGGGCATTCCAGCTTTCATGGTGGGTGGTAGTGGATCAACCAAAGTATAAATAAAAAGATAGATTTAACTATAGTAAGTTGTTTTATAAAGATTTATTCTGCCAAACTTATCAAAAATCCGACATAAAGTACTTGGTAAGTAATTATTTTTATATGTTTTAATTTACTGTAACTCTGCTTTATAAATTTTAGAAAGCCAAGTTACTTCCCTACTTTATAAATCACCATTACTATGGAATCAGTGGGCAGATAGAGAATTTTACTACTAACAGAGATACAAAAGTGGGTGATAGGTACAAAAAGGTTGACTACCCCTATTCTATACCCATTTTTTTGAGTGTTTTAAACATAAAAGAATGTTGTATTTTATTGAATGCCTTTTATGCATCTATTGATAGAATTATGTGGTTTTTGTTTATTGTTTTGTTGATATGGAGTATTATGTTAATTGTTTTATGTATGTTGAACCTACTTCATCCTTGTGTTTCTGGGGTGAGTCTTACTTGATTATAATGAATTAGGTTTTCAATGTGTTGTATTCAATTTGAGAGTATTTTGTTTAGGATTTTTGTATTTGTATTCATTAGAGATATTGGTTTGTAGTTTTCTTTTTTTGTGTGTTGTCCTTGCAAGGTTTTGGTATGAGGATTATGTTGGCCTCATAAAATGTGTTTGGAAGTATTGCTTCTTCTTCAGTTTTTTGAAAGACTTTGAGAAAAATAGGAACCAAATCGTCTTTTAATGTTTGATAGAATTCACTAGCCTACCCATCTGGCCCTGGACTTTTATTTTGGGAGAGGTTTTTGATAGTTGTTTTGATTTCCTCCCTGCTTATTGGTTTATTTAGGCTTTCTACTTCTTCGTAATTCAGTCTAGGAAGATTATATTGTTCTAGGAGTTTATCCATTACTTCTAGATTGTTGAATTTGGTGGCATTTAGTTTTTCATAGTATCCTGCAATAATCCTTCGTATGTCTATGATATCTGTGGTGATTTCTCCTCTTTCATTTTGGATTTTGTTTATATGAGTCTTTTCTCTTTTTTCCTTAGTGAGTCTTGCCAGGAGTTTGCCAATTTTGTTGATCTTTTCAAAGAAGAAGCTCTTTGTTGTATTAATTTTTTCTATAGTTTTTCTGTTTTCTATTTCATTTATTTCTGCTCTAATTTTTATCATTTCCTCTCTTCTGCTGGTTTTGGGTAGCCTGTGTTTTTCTTTTTCTAGTTTCTTAAGATGTGATGTTAGGTTGTTTACTTGGCCTCTCTCATTTTTTTTTCATATAAGCCTGTAATGATATGACCTTCCCTCTTATTACTGCTTTTGCTGCATCTCAGAGATTCTGATATGCCATGTTGTCATTTTCATTTGTCTTTATATAACTTTCGATCTCTTCTTTTATTTCTTCTTTGACCCAGTCATTTTTTAGGCATATGTTGTTTAATTTCCACGTTTTGTGAATGTGTTTACTTCTTTTTTGCAGTTGAATTCTAGTTTCAAAGCCTTATGGTCAGAGTATATGCTTGGTATAATTTAAACTTTCTGAATTTGTTGATGTTAGTTTTATGGCTCAGTATATGGTCTATTCTTGAGAATGCTCCATGTATACTCAATATACAAAACCACAATAAAAACAAAGGTGGCCCTGGCTGGTTGGCTAAGTGGTAGAGCATCAGCCTGGTGTACAGGAGTCCCGGGTTTGATTCCCAGCCAGGGCACACAGGAGAAGCGCCCATCTGCTTCTCCACCCCTCCCCCTTTCCTTCCTCTCTGTCTCTCTCTTCCCCTCCAGCAGCCAAGGCTCCATGTATATGTATATTGTGGTATACTCTGATGTTCTGGGATAAAATGTCCTGTAGATGTCTAGTATGTCCATTTGTTCTAGTGGCTCATTTAAGGTCAATATTTCTTTATTGATTTTCTGTTTGGATGAATAATCTAAAGCCATCAATGGTGTATTGAGGTTGCCAAGTATGATTATATTTTTTTGGTTTGTACTTTTAGATCAATTAGTAGATGCCTTGTATATTTTGGTGCTCCTTGGTTTGATGCATAGATATTAAGAAGTGTTATGTCTTCTTGATACAATGTTCTTTTTATCATTATGAAATGACCATCTTTGTCTCTGGTTACCTTTGTTGTCTTGTATTCAGCATTGTCAGATATGAGTATGGCCACACCTGCTTTTCTTTGGATATTATTTGCTTGGAGAATCATTTTTCAACCTTGCACTTTGAATCTATTTTTATCCTTATAGCTTAGATGTGTCTGTTGAAGGCAGCATACTGTTGTGTTTTGCTTCTTGATCCAATCTGCTACTCTGTGCCTCTTTATTGGTGAGTTCAATCCATTTACATTTAGTGTAATTATTGACACCTGAGGATTTTCTATTGTCATTTTATATACTGCTTTCTGATAGCTTTATTTCTTGTTTGGTTCTTCATTTTTGTTTTTTCATCATTTGTTTTTGTTTGGTATTCCATATTCTTATTTTCTGTTTTTTTCTTTTTTTAAGCTATGTGTTTCAGTAGTGGCATTTTTAGAGGTGGTCACCATTAGTTTATTAAGAGAAAAATTATCATATTTATTAAAGTCCATTATTTTATCAGTGCTTCTGCAATCCATCCTCATTTGTTACTGCTGATCTTTATCCTCTCCCCTTTTATGTTACTGTTGTCACAGATTACCTTTTTTTTGTTGTTTTTTGGGGTTTTTTTGCATTTTTCTGAAGCTGGAAATGGGGAGGCAGTCAGACAGACTCCCGCATGTGCCCGACCGTGATCCACCTGGCATGCCCACCAGGGGGTGATGCTCTGCCTATCTGCGGTGTTGCTCTGTTGCATCCAGAGCCATTGTAGCACCTGAGGCAGAGGCCACAGAGCCATCCTCAGCGCCCAGGCCATCTTTGCTCCAATGGAGCCTTGGCTGCTGGAGGGGAAGAGAGAGACAGAGAGGAAGGAAAGGGGGAGGGGTGGTGAAGCAGATGGGCGCTTCTCCTGTGTGCCCTGGCTGGGAATCAAACCCGGGACTCCTGTACACCAGGCTGATGCTCTACCACTTAGCCAACCAGCCAGGGCCACCTTTGTTTTTATTGTGGTTTTGTTAAAATTTTTACTTGTAATTTTGTTTGTTTTGTTTTTTGTATCTGGTCTGATAACCCTCCTTAGTATTTCCTGTAGTGGGGGTTTTCTGGTGATAAATTTCATCAGCTTCTGAATGTTTGTAAATGTTTTTGTTTCCCATTCATATTCGAAGAACATGATAGATATACTATTCTTGGCTGGTAGTTCTTCTCTTTCAGTACTTTAAATTTTGGGGTCCACTCTCTTCTGGCTTGTAGAGTTTCTGCTGAGAAATCTGATGATAGCCTAATGGGCCTTCCTTTTTATGTTGTATTCTTCTTCTCCCTAGCTGCCTTGAGGATTTTTTCTTTGTCATTGATTTGTGATAATTTCATTATGATGTGCCTTGGAGTAGGCCTGTTTGGGTTGAGGTAACTCGGCATTCTGTTTGCTTCTTTGATTCAAGCTCTAACTCTTTCCACAGGCTTGGGAAGTTCTCACTGATTATTTGTTTCAATATATTCTTCATTCCTTTTTCTTCTCTTCTTCTTCTAATATAACCATTATTCTTATATTGCTCTTTCTGATGGAGTTAGACAATTATTGTAGGGCTTTCACATTTTTAAAAAATTTGTGAGTCTCTCTTTTCTTCTCTCTTTAGTATCTCTAGTTGCCTGCCTTCAATGTCACTGATTCTCTCCTCTATCTGGCCTGTTCTATTGCCTAAGCTTGCTACTTTATTTTTCAGTTCGTGTATTGAGTTTTTCTTCTCTTTTTGGTTCTTTTTCATAGTTCTTGATGAAGTACTTTTTGTTCATTAAGTTGTTTTTTGAGCTCACTAATTTGCCTTTCAGTGTTTTCTTGTGTCTTATTGACTATTTTTAGAACTTCAACTTGAATTCTCTGTCATTAAGCTCCAAGGTTTCCATGTAATTAAAATTTTTTCCTGGAGATTTTTTATCATCTACCTGAGTTACGTCTCTGCCTATATATCCATATTTGATTTCTTTTTCCTTGATGGCATTTGCAAGTGGTATTGTTAATAACCCCAACAAGAGATAATTACTCTATTTTCTGGTAGGAGGCACTGTACTACAAGATATGCCTCTGTGAGATTCTTGGTTGCAGCTCTGCTGAGGCATTGCTGTCCTAATGTTTCAGGCAAGACCGTAGGGTTTGTAGGAGGGGCTTGTTGTTAGGACTCTGCAATTTTATGATCTAGCAATGGCTGACCAGGCGTCCTCCAGGGCCCTCCCCCATGTCTCAACACCTGGGCACCCCTGCCTCTCACAAGAGAAAGCAGCCTGGAGACCCAGTTGAGAGGAGTCCGTCACTGTCACTGTTTGCACAGCAAGGGGAGCAATGCAGGACCAGGAGGCTGGGATGACACAGTCCAGTCCCTCCTCTGATACCACTCTTAGCACTCAAATTACAGCCCTGGCACACAAGCCAGTGTTTGAACTTCAAGAGCAGTTGCAGCAGAGATCACAGATGAAGGTTGTCCTGCTCACATACACTACACTCTGACTGGCAAACAGGTGTCTGAGCTCTGGAGAAGGTGGAGCACAGATCCCAGATCAAGCGTATCTGGGCCAAACTTTGCCGGCAGATCAAGTGAGCCCCAGTGCCCAACAGGCTGATATCCACAAGCTATTCTCATGCAGTTCTGGGGAGTGCGCCATGGGCTTTTTGTGTGCCCAGCAACTGCAATCACCCAGCATCTGTAATTCATGGTGTGGCAGATGCCAGGAAATGGCCCTGCTCTCCATTCTTGGTTGTCACCCCTATCTCAGCTCCTTCCCTCCAGATTCTCCTCTTCTCCCAGCTCCAGCTCTGAGACAAAGCTTGTGCCAACGTATCTACCTCTCTCAGGTCCATGAGGAAAGAGAAAGTCTCAGTCCTCTGGCATATTTTTTTCTTCTGTGAACAGATTCTATTTTTGGCCTGCCTTCTTGCACAATCATACTTTTGTCTATCTGGTGTGTATATTTCAGGTTCATCTAGGGGCTTTTTCTCTGCAAATAGTTGTAGGATTTGTTGAAATTTCAAAGGGAGAGGTTAGGGGTATCTTTAATGTTGCCATTTCTCTGACGTCACTGTCTAGTTGATTTTAGTTAAACTTTATGAGACTAAAAATGTTAGATTCTGTTTGGTGTGCAGCAGAATGTGTTATAGTTGAACAATAAACTTTAAAGTTGTAGAAACTAGTCCTGCTGTATTCATTATAAAGTTAGCCACCAAACATGGATCTGACTACATTTGACTTGTTCACATATGACTTACATTTTATTTGATATACTGGTATTTCATACTAGTTTTCCAGTTTCTTGTGCTTCATAATATTTGCTAAACTTCAAGAAGAAAAGGTTAATCATTCTGTTAGGATTAGATTATAATCATATGAATAAGTGTATGAGTATGGGGATTATGACCTATTTTTATTGAGACCACTTATTAAGATGACACTTTATAATTTTTTTAACATTATAAAGATATGGGGTGAACAAAATTAATTTGTTGAACTTGGTGGACAAAAGTCATGCTGATATGACTGAGTTAATGAATCTATCTTTATAAAAATGAAGTTAAGTTATTTTGATACTTGTCTTCTCTATGATCAAGACTCTATTCCTTGAAGTTCTCATGGGCTTTATGATTCAAGCAATTTTAAGATGGTCTGAACAAAATAATGATGACTGAATGATTTGATCCTGCATTATTTATTTTTCTCTATAGTCCCAAGTAGAAATAAACTCAGAGCTAATACACTTTCTTCTCTTTGGAACTTATATCTAAACTGAATTTCTATCATCTGTCTTCAAATAATCAACAAAGGAAAATAAGAGTGGTTCTGAAAGAATTTAAATAAATGCTAAAAATTTTGATAACAATTTGCTTATTTATCAATACCCCCATTGAAGTGTGTATCTTGGGCAATTCAACTTTTAACTTTATTGATATACTAATTTATTCTTCATTATTGTTGGCTAAAGAAAAGAAATCATTGTGTGTAAAATTAATAATAGTTTCATAATAGCGTCTCATGCATTTTTACAGTGATAGGGATCTATAGTCTGAATAATGGCATTTTTCTAATTAAGCAGCAATTGAATAAACCCATAAAAATAAAGGATGAGCTATTCATTAATTTTGAAGTAGATAGTCCAATTTAGATTATATTTTATAGGGTTTTTATAATTTCTCTGTTGAATAATTTATAAAAATAATGAGTAGTATGAATCATAGGGACAGTTTTCTATATTTTATCAAAATAAATTATTTGGTGAAAAATGAAACAAAGTTAACAAAGGAGGCATAAAATAGTATTGAATGTTACTAAGAACAAACATTAGGTAGTAAGCAATAATTTTTCATTTGCTTCAGTCTTAAAGTATGACCAGTTTAAGAGAAAATTAGTTCAAGTGAGTATTTTCTTATATAACTTTGTGGGTATACTAGTTGCCGTAATAGTAGAGATGGTGGCAAAAATACAAAAGAACAGGGTCCCATTGCATTAACCATGACTTTTTAAAATGTTACTAAAATAAGTTAGAATTTTCCAGCATATTTATATCACACAGTCTAGTAAATTATCTTAAATGTTCCAAAATTGAACCATGTAGTCTGGAAAGTAAATCCTTAGTCTGGATGATAGGTTTCTTCCTTTTATGTAAGTGCAATGGTAAAAAAAGATAGTACCTGGAAAACCTAAGTGAATAATTTGCATAATAGTATCAAAAAGATCTTGAACTCAATTCAATGGATATACGTAGTTTCCCACTTCCTACGTATATCCATTTTTCAAAGAGCTGAATGACCAGCCTCTACACAATCTTAGAGGAATATATTATTATATACTTTAAGAGATAAAAGGAAACCTGGATGACTATCTCACTATTTACCCATCCTTAAAGCAGAGTCACATATAATTTAGTTCATACCAGTAAGATATTACTCAGTTTTGAATTTTTTCTTCCATCTCTTACCCTACTTCTAGTGAGTTTAGAAAACCTTACAGTCAAAACAACAACAACAACAATAACAACAACAAAACTCCCAAAAAACTTCATAAAGAACTGCAATTCCAATCTGGCCCATTTTTTGGTTTTGTAGAAATAAATGATAGCTGCTCCAATTATGTTTGAGAATCTTGGCTTTCTTGTGACCATTTTAACATCTGTATTCATTTAGAAGATTTTGTTTTATTCTTTTTTCTTTCTGTCAAAAGCATTAAGTGTCATCTGGCTTTCTATTTTTCTTTAAGTAAATGCATTAATCTTGGTTGAATTTGAGAATGTTAGGATAGTGTTTGGGATAATTTGAAACCTTCAAGGATGTTTTATATTTGAACTTGGAAATCATTCTTTTATGCATAGTAATATTTTGAGTTCTTGAAATTTGCCATAGTTACTTATACTGTATATTTTTCTTAGCCAAATAATTTGATCTTCCTTAATATTTTTTATAACTATATAATATGTGTATAGTTATGAAAGTGTTATACATATAGTCAATGTAAGTAGAATGAGTCATCAATATGAATAAAAACATATTGATATTTATCCATAAAGAACTGTTGAAACTAAATATATTTGTGAATTCATAGGTTCAAGTGATTAAATATAAGAATATTACTCTTTAACATATACATAGATAATAATTTATAACTGTACATAAATAATTATGGTAGGCAAGCAGTTAAACAGAGATGAGCAGAGCACAGACTACAGGCCAGGCACAGAAGGCCAGCAGGGCAAAAAGCACTGAGTGCTTAGCAATGGGCTAAACTGGGAAAATAAGGACATCACCCCCAGGGTGACCTTTCCTCCCTTAACTAACTGGCCATGAGTATAGACCCTCTGATTTCATATTACTGGTCATGGAATTTGGATCCTTCCTGACCTTTCCTCCCCTGGCATATCACTAGTCACATGGGCTTTAGACTCCCTTAGAGGAGGAACAAATTAGAAACCAGAGAATAGCATTTAAGCATTAACCTCTAGGAATAACATCTAGGCCTCAGTTGCAGTTCAGCTCAAGGCCCAGAAAAGCAGCAAAATCTGACAAAGGAAATCCATGGTTGACCTCAGGACCAGCTGCATTGACTAATGACTTCTTGCCTTGGGGCCAACCAATCAGTGGAGAACAGGACCCCAGAAGAATACACCTGTAAAGCTGATAAATATTAAGATTCTCCCCTGAGACTTCCCCTAAAATCTCTACCTTTAGTATTGCTTAGGACAGAGGTCCCAGTACTCTCCCTTCTGGGAGTATGCCTGAGCCTTTCCCTCTCTCCTTCATTCTCCTTCCCCCAGGTGTGTCTTCCTTGACCCTCTCCTTCTCCTAAGCCCAGGAGACTTGCAACCAGGGGAGCAGTGGACAGTCTCAGGCTAAGAACTTGTCTCCAACGTTTCCTTTTTTCTAAGTCAGCGGTTCTCAACCTGTGGGTTGCGACCCCGGCGGGGGTCGAATGACCAAAACACAGGGGTCGCCTAAAGCCATAGGAAAATACATATTTATTATACAATACATTTTTAAATAAAATATGTATTTCCGATGGCTTTAGGAGACCCCTGTGTTTTGTTCATTCGACCCCCGCCGGGGTCGCGACCCACAGGTTGAGAACCGCTGCTCTAAGTTTCTTTCTGTATAGCCAATAAATTCTTCCTTCACTTGCTGCATTTTGTCTCTTGATTGAATACTTTCTCTTAAGTAAGACAAGAACCGAGGTCTCATTGCATCTCCTGTAACATCTTCAGTACATTTTAATTTTATCAATTTTTAAATTCAGCTTTAGAATGTAAATGATGCCGAGAAGTTTAATCTTAAAGATATTTTAATTTATCTAGTTGAGGCAAAAATATATTTATGTCATATAAGGAAATCAAACTTTAAAAAATATGTTATACTGTTTCTTACATCTAGTAGAATTCTTTTTATCTTATTTTTTATAAGAGAAGTTTGTATAACACTTTTCTGTAAAATGGAATTGTTTAGACTAGTACTTTAAGTGATAGGTAATATAGTGCATTTCTTTCTTTACTATAACAAGGTCTATGTCTGATGTTTTATTTTGTTATAAAAAGAGTCCACCATCTAATTTGTTAATTTTTTGAAGACTGGGTTATGGCAGCCCATTTATTTGAGTCTTACCCTATACCTTAAGCCAGTAGTTCTCAAACTTTTTGAAGTCGGGGCGCATTTAAAATCCTACAAATAATTGTAGGCACACTATATACAAATTTCTGAGAAATATGTTATAATAATCAAGTCAAATATTAAAGAAAAAAATATAAAGTCCAGGCATGCTTTTATGATAATTAAACAAAATAAATAGGACAAAATTAAATTTATTCTGACATTAAAAAACATTTTTATGTTACATTTTTTGAGTTATGCTTTTTAGAATTTTTTGTAAAAAAGAGGGGTTAAAAATAAAAAAACAACAAAAAAGTTATCTTTTAATATATATAGATACATTCTTAGTAAGATTTAGTAAATTTGGCAGGTCCCAGCATGAATGTGTTAAGTTTTTTCATTATTGTGTTTATGAGAAACATGAGCCTGATGTGTCCTAGTGATTTCTTCAATGTTTGGGCATATATTTGAATGGCAAACTCTCATTTCCTCATCAATACATTGAAGAATTCCTCTCTTTTTATTCTTAATTATGTTGAGTGCAGAAAACCCCACCATACATATCATCTTAACTTTACACCAAATAAAAGATAGAAGAAACTTGCCTCCAGTCTTTCCAGGGAACATGTGGGGTAGTGTAAACAATCCAGCACCACAGCTTAACAGCCTTTTGCAACCTAATCAGGCAAGTGAGGTAGGGGGTTGGGCAGACTGTCAGTTTAGAGCCAATTCCCCACACCTCTATCCCTGAAAAAAATCTAAACTCCAAAAACCCTGTGGGTTTTTTTGTCCCCAACAGGCACATATTTCTTTAGAATACCATAGAGCGCTCCTGGAAATCTTCAAGGGCACGCCAGTGCACCCTGGGGCACACTTTGAGAACCACTGCCTTAAGCAATCAATTCAGTTTGCATGGAAAGGGCCTAGTGCAGAGAAGGGTCGTAAAAATTCCTATTGAAAGAAATTTAGTGAAGCTAAAATTATCATTTGTCCTACAGTTTATTCTCCTTTAATATGGGAATATTAATTTTTTTTTCTGTTCACTCCAAAATTATGTTTAAAGCATAACTCCAAATCTAGATTTAGAATGATTTCTTAGTAAAGAACAGGTCTGTATTTTCCATCTCAGACATCGTGTTTATAACAAATCTGGGCAGTGCCACTAGAATAGAGGAATTTCTTAATTCCAAAATTTATGAGGCTCCTGTCTATTAGGAGAAAAATATGAAATTTTCTTTCCTTAAGATATGTTTTTATTGGGACAGCCAGTTTGCCATTGCTGCTTAAAACTGATCCCCAAAGAGTAAAACCTAAATGAATCACTGGATTGCTTGCCTTGGAGCAAGGCCAGGAGCAGTAAGTTTTCAAGATAAACAGTGTTCAGACTGAAAGAATGGCATAGAAGAGTTCTCAGGTGAAATTGTTCTAACTTCCCTTCTGGCTTGTACTGTATTACAGTGTCTTACAGATAAATGTTGAAGGAAAGCCAGAGTGAAATAACTTTATTTTGTGAGACTTCTTTCTTGGCTGTTTAATCAAAATGTTTCTTCAATAGTCCAAAGAACATTGTTTTGAATTCACTGGCACTCATTGATTTAAGCCTATTTTTATGTTTGTTTCCACATTTTAAACAGGAAACTTGATACTTATTTTGTTCACTGTTGCATCCTGACTCCTAGCATAGAGCCTTGGCCAGACCAGAGGCTCAGTTAATATTGACTAAGTACATGCTGAATGAGTGAACTCAGGTTCACATCAATTGAAATTTGATTATAAACGTTAAGGCCAACTAGGATGCTGCAAATATAGCCAAATTATATCAGATGACAGTTTTGGTCTTTATAATTGGCCATGTATATGTTTTCTGAATAACCATACTATGCTCATTCTCATTTATTGGCTCACACTTTTATCCAAAATATCTTTATTGACTGTATTTTTTCATGATTGGCATTATACTAGGAGTTAAGATATAGCAGTGAAATATATCAGGCCTCTGAGATTATCTGGGTGCATGAGAGAGACTAGCTATGCCCTACTTGGTCTTGCCATTCTATATTTGGTTTGAGGCAAGTACAAAAATATTAACAAAGTAAGGTCAATAATGTGGAGACTAAAATGGTCAGAGTAGGGAAATATGCACTGCTAAGGAATAAAAGAGGCTTTATGGAGACAGTTAGGTTTGAATAAGTAGGATTTCAGAAGGTAAAACTGGTGACAGTGAGCTTTCAGTGCTATATGAGTAGTGTATGTATGTATGTGTGTGCGAATGTGTGCATATGTGTGCATGTGCATGCATGTACTTGACTAGGGAGAAGAAGAAGAATGGGAGAAAAAGAAACACATGACCAAAGAAAATTTAAAATTATTTTCACCTATGTCTGTAATGTGTGTTACTATATTCTTATATCTGCTGAGATTAGAGCCCCCTGGAGCCGAGTGATTTCATCTTTGCATTCTACATTGCCTTTGTTAGTGTGTGCTCAAGGTCAGGTTTCTGGAAGTTGCTCCAGGTGAGAGTGCAGCTAGCTGGTATAATAATGCATTGTTTGGAGGACCGAGACTAAAGGCACTCAGTTGTTTCTGCTTTCTCGTATCACCAAAACCAACTATTAATCAGAACCCACTTTAGTTTCTCTCAGAAAGAATGTTACACTTGGGGATTTTTTGTAGACATTATTTTCTTCGAGCACAAAAGTATCTTTTAAAGAACAGAGCAGAGATTAGCAGAAGGTAATATTTGTGATTTTTAACAGCTAATACAGTAACACTCCTGAACTTCCATATAAAAGTAAAATATGTGTCCATTTAATTATTTTTCAAATCATTTTTAGTAATACATATTCATGAGTCACTTGCTTTATGAACTTTGTGGACATTTTCTTTTTTATTTAAAACGACAGTTTATTTTCATGCTCTAGTGTTCTCCTAATATTCAGAAACCTATATGTAAAATAAATTGATCTAGATCAGTCATTCAAAAAGGGATGATAGGTGGACTTGGTGCTGTCTATATATTGTATAGAATTCTATGAAACCTTACGTACAGTTAATTTGTATTATTCATCCATTCTGCATGTGTTAATTTGCCTACTCATAAAATTTTTTGTAACCTCCAAATCAATACTCACAGTGCTTTTACTATCACTGGCAGACATGCACAGAGCAGCAAAAAACTTGAGGTTGGCCAGCACACAATCCCAAGTGAAGTCCATCAAGGCAGCGCTCTGCCATTTTGGTTTAGCTTCTATACTGTAAATCAGTGGTCCCCAACCATTTTTGGGCCACGGACTGGTTTAATGTCAGAAAATATTTTCATGGACCGGCTTTTAGGGTGGGACGGATAAATGTATCATGTGACCGAGACAAGTGTCAAGAGTGAGTCTTAGACAGATGTAACAGAGGGAATCTGGTCATTTTTTAAAAATAAAACATCTTTCAGACTTAAATATAAATAAAACAGAAATAGTGTAAGTTATTTATTCTTTCTCTGCAGACTGGTACCTAATGGCCCATGGACCGGTACCAGTCCGTGGCCCTGGGGTTGGGGACCACTGCTGTGAATACCATATTTCCTCATGTGTAAAACGCATCTTTTTAAAAAAAAATTTGGGGTCTATAAACTGTTTAATGAATCAACAATAGATATTAAATAAAGTGTTTTTAAATAGAAACACACATAAAACAAAGTTATGTGTGCATTGGTTGATGAAAATATATCCAGAGGCTCACAGGAAGCTCACCCTATATTGTCCTCAGGAATAATGGTTTAGTATTTACTAATTCAGGGTTAACCATGACTCTACAGAACAAAACTACAGCAAATAACAAGAACTGATTTACATATGTTTTTCTGGGGCCAGGGACCATAAAACTCATCACATTTTCACTAGGAACTTTGATCTCCTCAAAGGGTAAGAATCCTAGTTTTCTTAGGAGTCTTTCCCAATTTGATTTTTTTTGGACTCCTAAGCCCACCACGTAGAAACTGGAGCTAGTGTGCTGGCATTGAAGTATTAAAGGAAGAGAGCAGCACAGAGCCCCTCAAACCAGAGACTCACAGTTCCACCTTGCCATTTATGGGTAATCTCACCATTACTGGCTTTTGCAGTCAGATATGATTGTAGTAGTTTGAATCCTTAATTTCTAGTTTCCTAGCTATGTGATCTTGGGAAAAAAATTTTAACTTCTCTAAGTCTCAGGTTATTTTTATTTTTTGGTCTCAATATTTTAATAAATCTACTGGATATAATAATCCCTACCTTAGAGGGTTATTTTAAAGATTAGATGATGATTTTAAACAACCACATAAAGTACCCTGGAACAGTCAAAACTATTGTCATGTTATTATAGTACATATACACTTGATATATCATCGTTAATTCCTTCTTTTTTCCCTTCCCATGTGGGAATATTGTGAGATCTATTTTCTAATTCCCGGATGAGTCAGTAAATTCACAATGGAATTGTTGCTTTCCTGCAATAGCCAGTGGGGGAAGCAGGACATGCTCCTGGGGCATCTGGTATTCTTCCTACTGATCGCTCTGGTCTGGAGGTATGCTGCAGGGATGATGGATGCCTCGAGCTCTGTGTGGCACAGGTGGGAGCAGTCAACTGTGTTTTGGTTTTGAGGGAACTCACTTGTCTCCAGCTCCTGACCAAGGATGTAAGGCTCAAGAGTCAGCACTGTCCCAAGTGCCTGTCTCTCAAAGAGAAGATCTGGTTGACAGTCATCAGTTCAGAGGCCTGTAAAAGACACCCAAGTGCCCTCTTCATATCCACTCCAAGTGGACGCTGAAGACTTTACTTACTTAATTTGAAAACCTAAAACCTCATTTCTCTTCAAGGATTTTTGAGACTAATTATTTCCCCTACCCTTTCAGAATTCCCCTGACTTATCTTAAATATGTAAAATAACAGACAGTGACACATCACTGAAGAATGAGGTGTTCTGCTTTAATAGATTTTCCAGGTGAAATTGGCCCCTTGCGGTGTTTTGCTTCTATAATTTTATAGAAAAGGTCATAAATTGCATTACACATTCTTTTGGCTTCTTAGATGTGTTTATATAAAGTGAATATATATAAAATAGTTTACATTTATATAAACTATTCTTGATTACTTATAAATCAACTACTGTACTGTTGTAGAACACAGCAAATCCCTAAAAGCCTGTTAATGCAGGTAGATTAATTATCCACATATATTAATAATCCCAGTTTGCTCTCTTTGTTACTTTCTTTATGTTGTTGGATTTTAGTTTTGAGGTGACATAAGTAGGTGAGAAATGTGACTGTGCTTTACATTCTAGAATGAGTTAAGTTCTAAGTGTTAACTAATTTCTGATTGTTTGAATATTGACAAAATCCCAACCATTTGTGTGCATATTTGTTTATTAGACATATTGACATTATATTATTTACGAATATAAAACACTCTGGCATTTTAATAATGCTTTTAATATTTATATTTAATATATTCATAACATATATTTGAATGCACTAATTTTTATATGACTTTCATATATATTTTTCCATCTCGCTGATGAATTTTTGTTTTAAATGAACCAGTGAAATAGGTCGTATTTTTGTGGCTCAGGATAAAGCTGGTTACAGAGAAGTTTGAAACCCCAAAATCGCGCCACATTACTATGAATTGAATGTTTTAATCACAATTATGTGTCCTCAGAGTACAGTACTATATACCAATTCCTGTCTGGTGCTAGGCCTCTGAAGTTGATTGACCCTTCGGCACCACCATCTCTTGTCGAGGTGACATACCTGAGGGCTCATAGAACGACCTCATTTTTTTTTTTTTTTTTAGTTCTGGCAACATTAACTTACTGTCTGTAACATGATCTCTGTTAAAAAACAACAACAGTGGAAATAAAACCAACAGCAGGCTCTACTTTCTGCTATCTGTGTTTTGCCCTGAATGAAAATGACCCAACTCAAAGCCCCCATGATTATTTACTTTGATGCTAGTTGAGGGGGCGAGAGATGCTGTGTTCAGGGGTCAAGTCAGCCTCTCATTCCTCTCCAGCCACAGCGCCGAAAGTAGCCGTTGTCTGCATAATTCGAAAACTACACGTTCAGTAAAATAGAGACAAAGAAATGTAGTTGCTATGAAATAAAATGATTGTCACAAAGGGAGAGCTCAAATGTGAGAGAAGGTGCATTTAATATAAAAAAACACAACCGGGTGCCATTATTTTCAAAGCAACCTAAGTGGAAAGTGCAAATGTAATGCATGATAATGAGGGTGCCCAATTTTGGAAAGTGGTTTTAAAATGCTGCAGGAGAATGCAATCTAGAGTTTCTTAAGAAAAAAGCTAAAGCTCATCAGGGACCTTTTCAAGCATCATTTTCTCCTGATTTAAACGATCTCACATGAACTTGCTGTTAGTCGAATTGGCATAGTGTTCTATTTGTTATTCATTATTTTTGACCACTTGCAGAAGGAACAAAAGGCCTGTTATTAGTGATTTGCCAATTGTTGCAGGATATAATCTAGGTACTTACAGAGCACTTTGCTTCATGTTTATTTTGTTGTATGAAGTTGTATGATCTAAGGGATTTCATAGCCCCCTAATGCTCAGCTTAGACAATCTCTCCTCAAGTGATTAGTCTGGAAGAAGCTATTGTCTCCAGATACCAGGCCTCTGAGCATATTGAAGTTTCCCTGGAAAAGCCTGTCCTCCTCACAGAGGAGATTTTTGGCTTTGGGGCAACGCAGGATTTTTCTCTTTGAGTATTTGTATGTAGATTTCTTTCTTTCATAGATTCTTTTTTATTTTTAAAATTTTATAATTGTTTTAGCATGTCATTGGTTTTTAAAATTTCTTATTTAAAAAATTTTCATTACAGGTGACAGTCAATATTATATTAGTTTTGGGTGTACAGCTTAAAGGCTAGACAATTACATAACTTACAAAGTGATCTCCCATAAGTCTAATACCCATGACACCTTACATAGTTATTACAATATTACTATGTTCCCTATTCTGTACTTTACATTCCCATAACAATTTTGTAACTGCCACTTTGTCCTTCTTAATCTATTCACCATTTCTATCTACCCTCTGGCAACCATCTGCTTGTTCTTTGTATCTATGAGCTTCTTTATGACTTGTTTGTTTTGTTTTTTTGATTCCACCTGTACATGAAACCACATGGTATCCATCCATCTCTGTGTGACCTATTTCACTTTGCATAATACTTACTACATCCATTCATGTTGTCCCAGGTAGTAAAATTTCATTGCTTTTTTAATGGCTGAGTAATATTTTATTGTATATACGTACCACCTCATTTTTATCCAGTCATCAATGGACATTTAGGTTGCTTCCAATCTTGACTTTGTAAATAATGCTGAAATAAACATGGGGATGTATAAAATTATAATTTAGTTTTAATGTAATGTTTCAAATTAATGATTATTTAAAAATATCTTTCCAAATTGGAAAATGAACATATACACAATCATTTCTATCAGCGACATAGTATTCCATTGTATAAAAGTACCTGATTAAAATAACCCTTATTATTGGATACTCATATTGTTTCTGATTATTTTGAATATACGTCTTTGTGCTCTTGACCAATTTGTATCCTTAGAATAATTCCCTGGAAGTAGAGAGTATAAGTTGATGTTTTATATTTTTCTGGTTGTTAATATATATTGCCAAATTCCATCCCTTAAAGAAAGGACCTACTTATAGGTCCCTCTAGCAATGTATGAGAATGCCCATTTCTATACTCGCCCATTATAGTTACCATGTTTTTTAATTTTTGAGAACTTTATTAGACAAAAAAATGACTTTATTGCTTTTCTTTGATTTTTGTGTCTATTTATTCTATAAAATAATGACATTTCTAAGACTACTATCTAAACAAAATGTAAACTTCCTTAGGTTAAAGATACAGTCTCCACATATTTAAATATTTATATCTTCCATTCTTCTAAAATAGAATAAATCCCTAAGGAGGCATTTAAGATATTACTAACAGTATAAGAACATCCTTGAATTTTATTTTAAAGCTTAAGCTCATTGTTCTTAGAACCCATCTGCTAAAAGTAACCATATCCGGTTATGACAGCTAAGCTTTGGTGATGACTTTTGTATCTAGCTTGGACTTCAGGCTGTTTTGGTCTTTGTTCCTTGGTGGTCAGTGCCAGAGTAATGCTGATATCTCTCCTCAGGCCTCAGTGGGAAAATAGGGAAAACTATGCTAAATATGCTTGATAGGTTTGTTTTGGGAATTGGACAGAATTGATAGTCTGACCCTTCATAAATGTATGTTCTTATATAAGAAGAATAAAAAAACTCCCTAAACATAACACAGCTCCTGCTTTGTTTTTGAACAAAATTCTTAACATATTTTCCCACAAAATAAGCCCTGGAGTAGTATTGTCTTTCCATATCCATACTTTAAACCAGTTTACAAGTGATTATTTATGCTGCACAATCTGGGTTACACTATTTACAAACACACATACACACACACACACTCACTTACACATATCTCAGTAGATGCTGAAAAATAATGGCAACCAGACATCAATAAGAAGATAATATATTTAAGGTTGATACTTGGCTTCACATAACTTTCCACTTAATTATACTCTTCCTCTGTATTATTTAAACCATAATATAATTTCAAATTTCATAGCAAAAATTAATTTTTATTTGAATAAGAAACCCTTTATTTATTAAGAGGCACATACTATTTAAAAAGCCTTCCCTTAAAATAGGAAGTTTCATTTAGCTAAATGTAAGGAAAGAAAGGCAGTCAACTAAAATCTGTGATTATAGCCTGAGATCTCACATTATCTAAGAATGTACTTGCCTGAATCAGACATATTTTAATGATTGGTCAAACCAGGTTCAAGAGAAAGGTACTGTTCTGTTAATAAAAGGAAACTTAATGATTGAGTTGCCATTGGGAACATCACAGAATCCATAATAAAATTCACTTTGTGCACACAGGATACTCAATCTTGGCACTCTGTGGTGTTTAGTATACTTTAGAGATTGAAAGCAAAGTGAAATTAATTCAACAACCTATGGCTCCATCTCGTGGGAATAAGGTAGCATAAGTCTTTGTGAATCACCCAAAAAGAATTAGGATATGAGTACACTGATAGATGTTGTTGATTTGTATTGTTATATATGTATAAAGGTACCTCTTCCAAATACCTACTAAATGAATGTTTAAAATAAACTGGAGGAATTCTACAATATGTTCACTGTTAGGGAGTCAAGAATTATAAAACACTTAGTAGTTATGAAAGAACAAAATATCACAAAGCTGCAGAGTGATGCCCCAGTTTCACTGAAGTATCTGAGAAGGAATAATGACCTACCACTTAATATGGTGCTTATTATGTGCCAGATACTGTCTTCAGTGTATTCATTCTTTCAGTCCTCCAAACATCTCCATGAGGTAGTTATTATATTTTGTTGAAGAGAACATTAGAGCAAAGAAAGGTTGAATATCTTGACAAGGGTCATATAGCTGGTAAGTGGCATAGCTGTAATTTGAATTTTCTTTTGATTCAAGATGGTACCTTTGAAGGTCAGGTGGAAATGGAGCACTACCAAGCAAGCCCCAAGGAAATGTACAGACTCCACTGGAAGTTTTATTATGGCTTCTTTGGAAGTGTAAATTTGCAAATATCACAGAATTAAATGCATTATTAAGTACTAATGTGATGAGAAGCAATCAATGAACAACTGACGTGCCACAACTACGAGTTGATTCTTCTTACTTCTTTCCCTTCCTCTCTGTCATCTGTCTATCTCTCTGTCTGTCTCTCATTCACTAAAAAAAAAAGAATTAAAAAATTGAAAAAAAAGAACTAATGTGGCATTTGGCATTCGGAGGAGAAACTGCACTGGTTTCTAAGGCCTAAATATATCATTAAATATCTGGAGAACTCGGGTCAAAATGTATCATTTTCTGGACTTAGTTTTCTCTTTTTTAGAACAAGTTGACATGTTCAAAAAGAGATTCTACATTTCTTTTGTGAGACAAACTTTTTTTTTTTTTACAGAGAGATAGACTGACAGGAACGAAGAGAGATGAGAAGCATCAATTTTTCATTGTGGCACTTTAGTTGTTCATTGATTGCTTTTCTCATATGTGCCTTGACTGTGGGGCTACAGCAGACCAAGTGACCCCTTGCTCAAGCCAGCAACTTTGGGTCCAAGCTGGTGAGCTTTGCTCAAACCAGATAAACCCGTGCTCAAGCTGGCGACCTCAGGGTCTCGAACCTGGGTCCTCTGCATCCCAGTCTGATGCTCTATCCACTGCGCCACCACCTGGTCAGGTGAAACAAACTCTTAATGACATTGTCTGGTAAAGAAATTGTTCTGTCTCTAAAGACCTCACAGGGGACAAGTTGGTCTTCTCTGCCATTCTCATCCAAAGTGGATTCAGTGAAAGAACCTGATTTTATTCAAAATACTTTAGCATCTTATTCAAGATACTTTAGCATCCTTGACTCACTAAACTCCTCACCTGTGAAACATGCGAATGCAGAAAGGAAAGCTACAGTTGGAGGTTGAGGACAGAGTGGCGTAAATCCTTCCTGTTTCTCTTGGCGATAAACTTCAACATGGGGAAGAGGACATTGATACTGGCAACAGATGATATAATGTCCTTATCTAAATTCACATCAAGTGATTCCAACCTTCAGAGCATTCCCCAACAATGGTCTTTCCAGCAGCATGAATCTGCAGAGCCCAGCAGTTAACATCAGTCAACCTGCTTTGCCAGTATTGCCGCTCCAATCTCAGAATCACTAAACCATTTTCCACAAGGACAGTAAAAGCCACCTTTCCTCCCTGAGTTGTGTTAATGCTCTTACACTATCAAAGCACACAGGCAGAGGGTTGTTCTTAACCATATATGGAACAACCCTGCAAATCATGCTTCAGTATTGCACTGTGGAAACACCAAGGTGAAAAGGTAAATCTGTGGTGGAACTGTATTGATTAATTGATGTAAGACATGTCAGGCTAATATTTATCTTGTTTCAAAGACACTAGTTCTACATGACAGATTTGTTGAAATATTTCCTGTGTAAAAAGATTTTTTTTGAAAAGTGGAGCCTTAGCGCAACGAAATCAGGGAAATCTCATCAAATGATCATTCAGAAAAGGTTAGTGAAAGGAGCCCTAATGCAAAAAAAAAAAAAAAAAGGAGGGGGGAATCTCGTCAATCACTCAGAAAGTTAAAAGCGCTAAAATGGGGACTGGAGGGCAAATGTTATTTAGTTTCCTGGTTTTGTGTGTGTGTGTGTGTGTGTGTGTGTGTGTGTGTGTGAGAGAGAGAGAGAGAGAGAGAGAGAGAGAGAGAGAGAGACACAGGAAGGGAGAGACAGGAAGGGAGAGAAATGAGAAGCATCAACTCAGAGTTGCGGTCCTTTAGATTTCCATATATTTTTAATAGGCTTCACTGGAAACACTTTGACCAATGAAACAATCACATGGCAAACCAAGGCAGTGCCTGGATAAAAAAGCCTTAGCATTGTCCAAGAAGACGAGAAGAGACAGCACCATACTCCTCTTCCCAGCAAGACTTGTAGAAGCAGAAAATATAACTTCTGACCCTCAGGTCCTGCCCAGGTTGAAAACAGACACATAACACCGCTCACAAGATTGTACCCTCAGGGCATGTGGGAAAGGGAATTCTGCCTTATAAACAGCTTATCCAATTCCACTTCTTCTGGCCCATAGAGAGATAATGGGGTTTGAGTGCTAACATTTTGGCTCCTGAGAGAACAGAAAGATACAAGTGTGATTCAGTAAGGACAAGAGGCTACATCTGTGGAAGTGTGGAGGGATAAGAACATTTAGGAACCAGGCGGACAGAATGCTGATCCTGAATTACAGCACTGTTGAATGAAAAGAAGAGCCTGGGCAGTGGAGTGGGAGTGGGCAATGGGAGTGAAATGAACCTGAATAGGTAGGCTATGATGTAGTCACAAGCAAACTCAGAAACCTAAGAAGCTTACTAAAATAGAAGTTTATTTTGGCTCATGCAAAGTCTATGCAGATGGGTGATACTCCATCATCTTACATCTATGGCACTGAGAACATGTGGCCTCACCACAGTGATGACAAGGTGTCTGGAGGGTTGCATGAGATGTTTTGAAGAATAGAACTGGAAGTATATTACATCCTTTTTTTTTTTAAGGTAAGAGGTGGGGAGATAGTGAGGTAGAATCCTGCATGCAGTCCAACCAAGATCCACCCGGGAACCCCATTTGGAGCCGATGCTCAGTACTGAGCTATTTTTAGAGTCTGAGGCTGATATGCTTGGACCAACAAAGCTGTCCTCAGTGCCAGGGCCATGACTGAAGCAAGTGAGCCACTGGCTGTGGGAAGGGAAAAAGGAGAAAAGGGGGAGAGGGTGAGGAGGAGAAGTAGAGATTGCTTCTCTTGTATGTCTTGACTGGAAATTGAACCCAGGATATCCATATGCTGGGCTGACACTCTATCTACTGAGTCACCAACCAGGGCCACATCATCTTTCTATATATATCCTACTATCTTGGACATAGTCACAAAACCCTCAACTAACTGCAAGAGAGGCTGGAAGATATACCATTATAGGTTACTTGTCTAGGTTTGCCGTAGAACACTAGGGATTTAGGTTTTCATAAAGAAAAATATCCAAAGAATGCATTATTAAATATTAGAAGGCATTAGCATGAGTTGATTGCAGAACTTCATTGCTGCTGTTCTTTCTCCCTCTCCGGGTAGAAGATTGGCCTCATTTCCACTCTGTGGAAATTTTATGCTTTTATTCCCTATATTCTTTTTACTTGTAGGGAAAACATGAAAAGCAAGGTACATATTGGAATTCTTTTTCTATCAAACTAATTTAATTATCTTTTTACTTCCTACAAGAAGGTAGAGAAACTTTTATGTTAAAGAGCCCCCCATAACACCCACCCATCCCAAAAATATGAAATCAGAAATTAAGTATATTTTATTCACAAATTTACACATTTTGTGACCTAAGGCCAACATTATTAATAGTAAATGCTTAAAGATATAAGTCATAATTTGGTTCCAATCCATATAAAAACATTAGATTTAACCTTAACATCATAGTCACTGAAATTCTGATAGATTGTATGTGACGTATTTTGCATTTTTGTGTTATTTGCTCAACATATGTTAATAGATGGTAATTATATGCTTTTCATTTGAACAGCACTTATCCAAAAACAATTTAATATTCACACATCTAATGGATCAGGCACGGTTATTGATCATTTGGATCAGAGTTCAATTTGAACTGCTGCTGGTTAGATTAGAAATTGTAATCATGGCAAAAGATAAATTATAAGGACTCTGCAGATCAGTTCTGGTTTTAGATTAGATGTGTTTTTATTTTTTTAAATTTATGAATAGAGTTTTTAATATTTTAGTATTACATGTCACTCCATTAAATTCAATTTTATAAATAAAAAAAGAGAAGAGGAACCAATTAAAGGTGAGATGGGCTCTTAAACACAAACGCCAGGTGAGAGATCTGTTGTGGTGAAATTAATGTGGATTTTCTAAGAAATACATCAGACATCCTCTGTACTCTTCCAGTATTGTGTTAGGAAAGTAAAATTTATAGAAAATGACTTTTTTTAATACAATAAAAATGGTGAGAGACATCCATAAATTATTCCAAATTAAGGATAAAAGCTAAAAAGTATGTTTATTTTGTAAATATAAATTTTGATATAGTAAATCAAATACTCTACTATTAAAGTTATGCAATATTTAATATATAAAGATTTAACTTGAATTAAAGAATGTCTGAGTGAAGATTAATTTAGAAAAAGCAGAACTTTGGTGATTTTAATATAAAAATTTATCTTTGCTTTTAAAAATTATTTTTTATCTATTTATAAAAGAAATATATTCTCATTGTAGAAAATTTAGAGAAGTCTATTCAAGAAAACAAAGCACACTCACTATCCTATAACCCAGATGTATTTACTATTAATATCTTGAAATATCTTGTTATAGTCTTTTATTTTGATTTTTTATTAAATATTTTAATATATAAAAATACAGAAAATGATATAATAAAACCATAGACACCTACTACCTATGTTTAAATATGTTAACTTTTTGCTATATTTACTTAGCTCTCTAAGTCACAAATAAATTATAAATGCAGATTCACATACTTCACTTCTTTCTCCTTTCTCTTTTTACCAGAAATAACTATTATTATAAAATTTCCATTTTATTATTTTAATGTGTATTATTCATAAACAGCATATAGAATTGTTTTGTTTTAAAAAGTATATAAATGTTATAATCATAATCATTGTCTTCATCATTATAATGGTGAACAAAGATTACGCACTTACTCTCTTCCAGACACTGTTCTAAAGCATATTATACATATTAAACTTAGAAGGTAGATGCTATTATTATCCTTATTTTACAGAAAATTAAATTGAGCCATAGTGAGGTTAATTAACTTGCCAAAGGTTGGACCTACATTAGGTCTGTATATTTAAAATTTTAAACTGTTTTATTTTATTTACTATTCATTTTTACTCATTTTTAAAATTTAAGCATAGTTGGTATACAATATTATATTAGTTTCAGGTATATGAGATAGTGATTTGACAGTTAATACCTTACAATATGATCACCACACTAATTTTATTTTATTTTATTTTTATTTTATTTTTATTTATTTATTTATTTTTCTGTATTTTTCTGAAGCGGGAAATGGGGAGAGACAGTCAGACAGACTCCCGCATGCGTCTGACCCGGATCCACCTGGCACGCCCACCAGGGGGCGATGCTCTGCCCCTCCGGGGGGTCGCTCTGTTGCGACCAGAGCCACTCTAGCGCCTGGGGCAGAGGCTGAGGAGCCATCCCCAGCGCCCGGACCATCTTTGCTCCAGTGGAGCCTCGGCTGCGGGAGGGGAAGAGAGAGACAGAGAGGAAGGAGAGGGGAAGGGGTGGAGAAGCAGATGGGCGCTTCTCCTGTGTGCCCTGGCCAGGAATCGAACCCGGGACTTCTGCACACCAGGCCGATGCTCTACCACTGAGCCAACCGGCCAGGGCCTCACCACACTAACTTTAGTAAGAGTTTATTAAAATGCTTTTCTGCACCTCTTGAATTCTGTGGTTTTTCTCTTTTAATCTGTTAATGTGAAAATTACATTAGAACAATTCTAAATTAGTTCAATTGTTAAAGTTTAATAATTCATATATTCCTGGAACACTATTTAGTCTTAATTTGTTGCTTTTTATGATATTATTGGTATCATTTTCTAATATTCCATTCAAGGTTGTTACCTCTATATTTAAAAATGAGATTTGTGTATAATTTTTCTTTATTGAATTATTTTATACATTGTTAATGTCAAGGCATTTTTAGCTTTATGCAATGAGATAGAAACTTTTCTATTTCTATAGAACATTTTGCATAATAATAAAATTATCTCTTCCTTGAATTTGTGGTAGAACTTTCTTATAAAAAAAAAAGGTTTAAGGGAGATAACAGTAGAGATTTTTAATTATTGATTATATTTGGCAAATGATTACAAGGCTATTAAAATTTTCTATTTATTATTTAGTTAGCAATAGTAAGTTAAAATTTTTTAGTTGATTTTCTATCTGAGTTTTCAAATTTACTGGCATAAAATGTTTTATAGCATTTTCCTTGTGATTTGAAAAATATTAAGTGTGTTATTATTCTTCTATTTTTATTACAAATATTGGTTGGCTTATGACCTATGCAACTTACGACCATTCGACTTTACGACCACAATAGCTAGCCACTACTGCTCCGTGTCTGGCAGCGCAAGCGTTGCCCAGCTGGGCCTACGACAGTGTGGACCAGCTTCCAACAGCACTACCATCTCCGCATGCACCATTTCAACTGTTATCCCAGACTCGGTACAGCAAGTTGTGTTTTGTGTCTTGGATATTTTTCATCAAACCCTCCCAAGATGTCTATCAAGAGGAAATTGTCTTTGAAAATATTAAAGCAGTTGTACTGGTAATGCAGTGTTTGTCTTAAACCTGATGAATGTAAAAATAAGAAACAAAATGGTGTAGAGATGATACAAATGGCATAAAATGAACAAAGAAAATTATGATACATAACAATAATGAAAGAAAATTATGATAAAATATGACTTTAAGATTTTTATAACATCATTTTACAGTACTGTACATATAGCCTACTCAACTTAAAACCAAATTGTGTTACAACTGGTCTGTCGGAACCAATCATGGTCATAAGTCGAGCACTAGCTGTAATTGGTTTATTTTATCTTTTATTCTTTTTTAAAAATAGAATTTTATTTTTATTGATTCATTTTTGTCCAGGCTGGATAGCTCAGTCGGTTAAAGTGATGTCCTGAAGCAAAGAGGTAGATAGTTCATTCCTTGGTCAGGGCACATACAGGAACAGATCAATGTTCCCATTTCTCTCTATCCTTTCCTTTCTCACAAAAATCAATAAATAATCATTTAAAAAATTGACTAATTTTAGAGAGAGAGAGAAAGGAAAGAAAAGACAGAGAGAGAAACATTAATTTGTTGTTCCACCTATTTATGCATTTTTTGGTGGATTCTTTTCTTTTTTTGTGACAGAGACAGAATGAGGGACAGAGAGGAACAGATAGAGAAGAAGGGAGAAATGAGAAGCATCAATTCTTTGTTGCTGTTCCTTAGTTGTTCATTTATTGCTATCTCATATGTGCCTTGACTGGGAGAGCTACAGCAGAGTGAGTGACTCCTTGCTCAAGCTAGTGACCTTTGGGCTCAAGCCAGTGACCATGGGGTCATGTCTATGATCCTGCACTCAAGCTGGTGAGCCCATGCTCAAGCCTGAGAAGCCGGTGCTTAAGCTGGCGACCTTGGGGTTTTGAACCTGGGTCCTCTGTGTCCCAGTCCAATGCTCTATCCACTGTGCTATTGCCTGGTCAGGCTCATTGGTTGATTTCTGTATGTGCCCTGACAGGGGATCAAACCTGTAATGTTGGTGTATTGGGATGATTAACTAACTGAGCTATTTGGCCAGAGCTTTTATCTTTTATTCTTAATTTTGCCAAAGAATTGTATTTTATTATTCTTAGAAATGGCAACCCACTAAAAATCTATTTGTATGATTAAAAAGTCCATAGATATGGTGTACTGAGGCTTAACTTTTCTCTCCAAAAGAGTCATAGCCTCTTTGTCCATTCACATTCTTGAGGAAGTTCACAAAACTAGAGCCACTAGAATGAAGGTGAGGCTTGATACTACAAACATCATGGTGTGGCTGATCTCTCAACTCACATGTTTTTCTGCAATGTGTCCTCCCCATCAAGAGACTGCTCCTTCCACCAAGAAAACATGGAAATAGAGTTTATTTCTTGGATCCCTTGAATCTGGGTGGGCTTGTGAATGCTTTGATCAATAAAATGATAAAAATTTCCCTGTGCCCTTCCCAGGTATAAGTTTTAGCTGGGCTGGTAGCTCTAGTTTCTTGCCTCTTGGAAGCTAGCCATTGTGTAAACATGTGACTACCCTGAGATCACTATGCTATGAAACACATGCAACTCAACGAGAGAGAAAAAGATTAAGGAGCATCGATGTGTCAAGCCTGTGAATGAAAAAGCTGTCGTGAGTGTCCACCTAGTTATGCTTTTAGATGATTCTGCCCTAGCCTGACTACAATTCATGAAAGACTCTAAGCAAAAACTACATTCTAGAGCCCTTTCAAACTACAGAAACATGAGCAATGATAACTATTTGTTCTTTTAAGGTTCTGAATTTGGGAATTGTTTCTTAGGCAGCCGTAGATACCTAGAAAGAGTAGCTATTGTGAAAATGCTCTCCCTTAGTTTTCACCCAAGGAAAAGTTCTGCCTTTAACAGGATAAATATGCATAGGTACCCAAATTGTTAAGAGATTATTAAAGTCTGACCAGTCGGTGGCACAGTGGATAGAGCATTGGACTGGGATGCAGAGGATGCAAGTTTGAAACCCTGTGGCCGCGGGCTTGAGTGCAGGCTCATCTGGCTCGAGTGCAGGCTCACCAGCTTGAGCACGGGTTGCTGGCTTGAGCATGAGATCATAGACATGACCCCATGGTTACAGGCTTGAGTCCAAAGGTCACTGGCTTGAGCAAGGGGTCACTCAGTCTGCTGTAGCCCCCTGGACAAGGAACATATGAGGAAGCAATCAATGAACAACTAAGGTGCCACAGCAAAGAATTGAGGCTTCTCATCTCTCCTTCTTCCTGTCTGTCTGTCCTTATCTGTCCTCTCTCTGTCTCTCTCTTTTTGTCTTTGTTAAAAAAAAAAATTATTAGATGCCAGCTCTGAGGTAATACTATCCCTGAAGGACCCAGAATGCCAGTGTGGTATCCTGCTCAGAGAAAGACCAAATACACATTGGGTGGTAGATGGCTTGTTGATCCAAGTCAACCTAACAGTAACCCCAGTGTATTTGAAACTATCCCATAGGTATTTTCTGAGGTTCTTTTGTATCATCGGCAACTGTGTATTGTTTAAAACAAGTGATAGATGTAAATCAAGTGATAGATGTAAATATGTATATTACATAGTGCTTTAAATGTATATTATTTAAAAGTATTAAGAAGAATATTACATAGTCAAGATCAAAAAGAAAAGAGGGCAGTTACAAGAAACAGAATGATAGAAAACTCTTCATTTATAACAAGAAGTACATTTTTATTAAAGAAATAGATTAAGGTACTTCTGTGTGCTTAACTTTTTTTTTTAATATATTTTATTTATTTATTTTATTATTTTTTTTTACAGAGACAGAGAGAGAGTCAGAGAGAGGGATAGACAGGGACAGACAGACAGAAATGGAGAGATGAGAAGCAACAATCATTAGTTTTTCGCTGCACGTTGCAACACCTTAGTTGTTCATTGATTGCTTTCTCATATGTGCCTTGACCATGGGCCTTCAGCAGACTGAGTACCCCTTGCTCAAGCCAGCAACCTTGGGTCCAAGTTGGTGAGCTTTGCTCAAACCAGATGAGCCCGTGCTCAAGCTGGTGACCTTGGGGTCTCGAACCTGAGTCCTCGGCATCCCAATCCGACGCTCTATCCACTGTGCCACCGCCCGGTCAGGCTAACTTTTTATTTTTTTAAAAAAGAGCTAATACTTTCATAGTGCTTACCTGCCTCTGTGATAACTGGTTTACAAATATTAATCCATTTAATTTTCACAACAATCCTTTCATGTAGATATTATTACTTATCCTCATTTTTAGAAGAGGAAATTGAGTCAGAGAGAGGTTAATTATAATTAGTCTAAAGTCACAAAGCGAAGATACAAATTGTTATGTTGGAAATCATAATAAGAAGCCAAAACAGATTACACATCTCTCATCCTGGGTTCCTGGTTTCTATATAGTCCTGTACTAAAATGGTGGCAGTCAGACCACTTTCTCTGGGGAATCCCGAGGCTATGTATTCTCTAGCCGCACTCTTTCTTTCCTGATAATTTGGAGCCATCATTCCAGATCTATCATCTTGCATAGATTGCTGTCAGTTTCTTATGGGAGGGCATGTTTTTTCCTGCGCGTTTCCAGATTGGTCTCATGTCAGGAAGTGACGAGTTACTTAGGGCTGAGGAGTGGGAGTCCTGATGTCCATTTGGATAGAGGAGCCTACAGAAAGAACTCCGTTGGAATATGGGTCAGAGAAACAAAGCAATGGTGAAGCCTACAGAAAGAACTCCATTGGAATATGGGTCAGAGAAACAAAGCAATGGTGATATCAAACAATTTTGAGTTTATGGCCATACCTTCATCACTGGCCTGTCCAAAGAAGGGAATTAATTATCTCCTTTTCTCAGAGTTTTAAAGAGCTCGATGGTCATAGTGAAACAAACTTTTTGTTCTTCACTTCTGACACTAAAACAGTAAACAATATGTTCAGGTGCTAATCCTTGGGCTGGTGTTTTAAACATTTCTCTAATTGAAGTGAGAAGGATATTAACCCTGAGAAAAATGTCACATACAACCAAACATTCTTGGCTTTGCGGCTCACAGGATGAATTGATACCAATTATAACTTTCTTTTTCAACACATTAACTCAGTAGAATTAATTTCAAGTTTCTGCATGAATCATTTAAGTGTTAATTTCTATGTTTAAATAATGACTATTATTTTTTTTGTTCTTTTTTTTTTTTTTTTTTTTTTTTTTTTTGCACCACAGTGATTGGTCACAAAGTGAGAATTAAATTGTCACTATTCTTTTTTTTTTTTCCTACGGCAATGGCTATTTTTTGTCATCACTTACTAGACTGGATCAGGTTTTCATCTATGATTTTCAAAAGACCCCTGTGTACACAGCTGCTTTGGCAAGTTAGGAATCAAACTGACAGCCCGTTGGAAAGGCATAACCTGTCACAAGCCTAAAGAGACACAGAGTGACAGTTCCCAGGCTCAAGTGCAAGGCCTGCCTCTCAATCTGCTTCAACTGCCAGCATCTTGGCTGACTCAGGACATTGGTGCCAGAGTGCAGAGGGCCTGATGTTACAGGAACAAGGTTGTCAGGACCAAAGACTGTTTGCCTCTGCTACAGACTTCCTGCGGCTGGTGGCCAAGTTTGATACATCCTGTGAGGGTCTGAGTGCACATACACACACTCTGCTCCCTCCTTGTTGAAATTTTAAAACTTTCATTATTATTCTTGTTTTTGTTGTTGTTTTATTTTATATTTTTTGGCACAGTTTTCTCAATCCACTTTTTATCTGGATTTGTGACCAGAGTGGCAGTTGGCATAGAAATCATAATTGTTTTTTTTTTTGTCTTATATCTGGTCATGAACCATCAAGCCAGGAATACAGTCAGACATCTAAAGCTGAAGGAATAAGAGTACTACTGGGTGTCTTTGGGGGGATCATTCTCAATCGATGTTTTTAGCTGCTATTATTGCTGTATCTGTAAATGAGAAGGGGAGACTTCAAACTTTGGTTCAGGTTCTTCATACTTTGGAGTTTGAAGCTGGTCTTGAATACTGGTTCTGACACTTATTAGTTGTGAGACCATGAGTAAGTTGCAAGATCTATTTGATTTCAGCTTCTTTGTATACAAAATTGTCAATGGTTATAGTAGCCAACACTTACCATATTTCCCCATGTATAAGATGCACTTTTTCCTGAAAATTTGGGGTCTAAACACTGGAAGCATCTTATATAGTGGTTGTAGATTTTTTTACTTGCATTTTCTGCTTTTTCACACTTGTTTTTTGCTCATTGTTGAAGACAGTGATTCATCATCAGACACAGATGAGGACAAGCTAATGGATAGGGGTTTTGACAGTGAGGAATTGTATGAATTTTATAATGAATAATAAGGGGGTGAGGGGAGATATATTCGGTGGGACACTTGAATCTATGTAAACACAAAGTAAAATCATAAATTAAAAAAAATGGAGCCTGATCAAGCAGTGGCGCAGTGGATAGAGTGTCGGACTGGGAGCATCCTCCAGGACCCAGGTTTGAGACGCCAAGGTTCACCAGCTTGAGCCTAAGGTTGCTGGCTTGAGCAAGGGGTCACTCGGTCTGCTGTAGCCCCCCAGTCAAGGCACATATGAGAAATCAATCAATGAACAACTAAGAAACTACAATGAAGAATTGATGTTTTTTCATCTCTTTTCCTTTCTGTCTGTCTGTCCCTCTCTGTCCCTCTCTCTGACTCTCCCTGTCTCTCCCACAAGAAAAAAAAAAGAAGAAAAAAAAGATTAAAAAAAAAAACTCCTGAGTTAAATAACTTTATGTAATACTTTTTTTTTTTCAAATTTCAGGCCCCCAAATTAAGGTACATCTTATACATGGGAGTGTCTTATACATGGGGAAATATGGTAGATCTTTATAGAACTAAATGAGATAATGTGGGTAAAGAATTATCTTTTCACATAAACCAAAGCACATTATAATCAGGCCTTATTTTAATTTTTATTTAATGATGTGAGGGAGAGAGAAAGGGAGAGCGAGAGAGAGAGAGAGAGAGAGACAGGAACATTAATCTGTTTCTGTATGTGCCCTGTCTAGGGACCAAAGTGGCAATCTCCGTACTTTCGAACAATGCTCTAACCCAGTTATTTTCAACCTTTTTTGAGCCACGGCACATTTTTTACATTTATAACATCCTGGGGCATGCCACCTACCAAAATGACACAAAATGACACTCTAACACAGTACATATTATACATATAATTAATAATATAGTTTCTAAATGTATTTATACTCACTTAGTGTGAAACCTGGGCCTGTTTCAATGAACACAAAAGGGATATCCTGGCAGGAATGGTAGAAAGACATACTTGAAGCTCTTCCTCAACAGTTTTCAGTCTCTCTCTGTTTTTTGTTTTTATCGCAGTCAAGCTTGAGAAGCTCAGCTCACATAGATATGTGGTTGAAAACAGGAGCAATGTCAAAATAGCTTTGTTGGCCAGAATGGGAAAATCCTTGGCAACAGATAACCAAAAACTGTCCAAAGGAAGATCAGCAAACTAGCTTCAAAGTTAGATAACATTGTGATGCATTGTGATGCATTGTATATCATCCTCTACGGGGGCCTCTTTTAAAAAGAAAAAGGTCAAATACCTATATACACCATCAGGATAGCCATAACCAGCTGAGGTTGAGGCTTCATCTAGTGATGGCAACATTTACCTCCAGTCCTGACCAGGATTAGAAATCGGGACCAGGGGAGGAGTAGCAGCTTCACCTACTGCCGCGGCCACACAATGACAAGTGCTCGGTAGCCCCAGCAGGGACCTTCCTGGGTGTGGATGAGAGGCAGCCTACTATTGGTTCATCGCTAGTGGTCAGGATGAATCCTAGAAGATGATTGGTCAGTGAGTGTTCCCTGTGCCTCCACTCTTCCTGTCGCCGATAGCTGGAGGGATTGTGAGGGGAATGTTTATGTTCGGATGGAGGCAGCTGGCGGCAGGCCGGATAAATAGCCTCCACAGGCCATATCCGGCCACAGGCTGTAGTTTGGGGACCCATGTTTAATTTTCCCACGGCACACCTGACCATGTCTCATGTCATACTGGTTGAAAAACACTGCTCTAACCAACCAAGTGGTAGGCCAGGGCTCACCTCTCAGTTATTGGAGTTCTTGTTCTGTTTCATTTTCTATCCCAGCGCATCCAGCATCTCAACAGATCTTTGTTTCCATGCAACAAACATTCTTTATAGCACACTCCTCTATTCATGCATGAATACCTTTCTTTTATAGTAATTTTTTCTTTCCTCTTCCTTCAAAACAATGATTTTCACATCTGTTATTATAGTTATCATTCTTATATCTGTTATATTTAGACTTTGTCCCTACTTTTTTTCTATCAGTCAGTGTGTCACCATCCAAATTTTCTCTATTTTCATCAATTATAGCTTCTACATGCTGAGTTCTTAGAATCATTATTATAAAGCACTATAGAAATGGATTAAAAAGGAGGAAATGCAATAATTTGAGAAACTTTTTGCTTCCCAGCAATAAATTTTATTTAAATTTAAATTTTAATTATTAGATTTTTAATTATAAAATTAATTCCCAATCACTTTAACAATTTATGCAATAGTAAATGTATAATGAAATAAGTAATAACTCCCCCTTAACCATAGCTAATCCCACACATGGTTAATGAAAGTTAACAGTTTGTGTATGCGGTGTACCTTTGCATCCCTTTCTCTGTGCTTATATAACCATATACAAATATTAGAACCTTCTCATTCTCATTTGCTGTGATGGGCTGAATTGTATCCCTCCAAAATTTATAAACCCCCAGCACTTCATCTTATTTGAAAATAGAGTCATTGTAGATGTAATTAGTTAAGATAAGGTCATTGTATTGGTTCCTAATCCGATATGACTGGTGTCCTTACAAAAAGGGAAAATTTGAACACAGAGATGTCCACACAAGTAGAATACTATGCAAAGATAAAGACTGAGCTTAGGAAAATGCTTGCACAAACCAAAGATACCAAAGATTGCCAGCAAACAGTGAGAAGCCATGCAAGAAGCATGGTATGTAGTCTTTCTTGCACAGTTCTCAGAAGCAATTGGCCCTTTTATACTTTGGTCATGGACTTCCAGCCTCCAGAGCTATGAGACAATAACTTTCTGTGGTGTAAGCCACTTAGTTTGTGGTCCTTTGTTACTGTCACTCTCACAAACTAATGCACCTCCTTTATGAATATGGGATTATATCAGTGGTGTGATTCAGCTGTTTTGCAGAACCAGTGTTTGGCAGAACCAGTACCTAATTTGGTGAACCAGTTGTGAAAATGGCACTTGTAATCAGGGTTCTCTCTAAAGTGGGTGCCTGGGCAGCTGTCCAATGTGGAAACCACAAATTTATGTTCTTTACTCTTCTTTAACATTTATCTGTGCAAAAGCATATTCTAAGCGCCTGTAGTAATGTTGATTCCATCCACAGGAGAAAAAAATTGCAAGTGAGGATACCAATCAAGAAGCAATATGGAAATGTCTTAAATAACAGTTTTATTGTTTTTTGTCAGGTATTATTTAATACTTTTTCATTAGTATTTTGAAACTCTTTTTTATAACAATCTAGTTTTGTGTACCTCTTTTATTGTTCTTATTTAAGTATTAAATTCATGAAATAAGTAATAACTACCCCTTAATAATAACTACCTTTTGGTATGTTGTTTTTTTATACTTAAAATGGTCATTAGGGCAGAGAATCAGTTGTTAAATTATTTGAATCCTACCACTGGATTATATTGTACAAATTATTTTATGATGTGCTTTGTTCACTTAATGTGTCATGAGCATCTCACTAGGTAGCATATTTTAAATGACTATAGTTTCCCACTGTGGACAGAAATGTGGAATATAGGGCTGGAGCTGCTCAAGGCTCCTTCCCTCAGGCCAGGAGTGGATCTGGGGAGCAGTAGATGTCATGGAATAGTTCCAGTCATGGGAAACGGACAGCCACGGTGCTGGCATGGCAGCTGGGGACACAGTAGCCTCTTACAATTTCTCTACGTAGTCCCTTCATGTACCACACAGAATTCACTCAACAAGGAAACAAAAAATCTTCCTCACACTTGATACCACAACATAATCACCAGTTGAATAGATAGGTTCCTGTTAAGTTTTTTTAAAAAAAACTCCAAAAACCTAAACTACCTAACACTTGTGGAACTTCAGCAGTTTTGATCCTCTAGGAATTCCTCTAACATTCTGCTAGTTCAAGTAAAACCAACCCAAGATGAGAATGCAATATTCCAATAGTGAAGAGGCAAGAGTCTTTTTAGCTGAGGGATTTCTGACCTGGGGGGATTTAAACCTGATCTAAGAGGCCGAGAATTTATCCCCAAGATGGCTGTGGGTGAGCACAGAGTGGTGTGGGGATGGCTTTGGATTCCCAGGGAAAATGGTAATATCTATGCTAGATTCTTCTAGTCATTGTTTTCATGGTGTCTAAATAATGATCTAATTTTGAATGAATTCTAGGCCACATGGAATAGAACACTGCTCTCAGCGCATTTTCTATGCCTGCTAGGCCCAGTCTTCAAAAGGTTTTAAAAGCTTAGATGGAAAGTTACATGCCAGGAATTGTCTACATATTCATGCCATTCTTGGAGTTATTTATCCATGAGATGCAGCAGCAATAAAACTAGTCAGATATCGCTTCCTTTTAAGGCTACCAGTCCACAGCAGAGCACACTGTGTGGAGATGGACACACAGGAAGGTTTTTTAGGGAGAAAACATTATGGTTATTTTGCTAGTCTATCAGGTAATGTTTTGTTTTGTCCCTAAATGGCAGGAATTTGGTTTTATTAAATTATCAGCAAAATGTAAGAGTATCTAAGAATATTCTCAATATGAGTTATATTTCTTAAGTTGACTGTTTAATTATTTGGACGTTTATGCCAACTCTACCTACTTTTCAGTTTTACATTTATTTTATCTTTCAAATATTTGTAAATCCAAGTATAACTTTAAGCCATAATAATTAGTTTATTAACAGAACTTATTCATTACTGGTTAATCTTTTGTTTAAGATATATAAGGATATCTTCTAAATTGTGGTATACAATTCCTGTGATAATATATCCTTGTCCACACAACCTGAATACAGTGAAATTAGGTAATTATATTTAATTAAATCAAATTATAGCCTCCTCCCCAAAGTGGTAACTTTATTTTTCTTTTTAAAAATTTTCTCAGGGGATTGTGAGTGATTGATAATTTATTATGTGGGTCTTCAGACTGATGCTTTTGGCTTCAGAACTATAAATCTGATTTTTCATGGGGAAAGGGAGAAGGGTGACTCTGTTATAATGAGAATAGTGCCAGGGGCTAAGTTAATACAGCCAAACTAAATCTCTTTTCAGCCTAAATGTTTTCAAAACCTGGGTCCATGTTAATTTTCTTTCTTACATCATCAACCTATAATAATAGAAAAACAGAAGTTAAGTAATAATGTGTGCTATGTTATAGCTGTGAAGTCGGTTGGTAATGGGGGGAAGGTTACATAAGGAACCAGGTCCAGGAACTTTGGCTGGAACCGCCCACACCCATGCGCAACAAAGGAACCTTCCCAGGAGTACTTTGAAAAAAAACGACTGTCTGTCAGCCAATGAAATTTCGCTACATCATATCAACCCGATTACCCTACCGACACTAAAAATCACCCCCCCTCCCACACACACAGGAGAATCCACGCGACTTCTCTGGTCTGTTTTGGGGACCAGAGAACCTCGTCCGGAATGCGCTTTGCTAAATAAAGCTTTTGTGGTTACACCCTTCTTTCTTCCTTGGCGGGGAAAATATCTTACAACAGTAATCCTTACTTTACCTTCAAAATTCTATAACTATAATTTTAATTTCTTAGCTCTCTTAGTTTATGAAGGTGTAATATATATTATAAACAGCTCTAAGAAAATTTAAGGAAGGTTTTGGAGTAAGCACAATTTCAAGTACCAGTTTAACCATATTGCATGGTGCTTAGAATTTGAGCGGCACATGAATCACATATTCAAGCTTTGGGCTCATTAAATATTTGCTATTATGGGACAAACCTTGAAAAAAAAGAAAATTCTTTTCATAGCTAAATATAGTTATGAAGGCAGGTGTGTGAGTGCAATGTTGTGAAATAAACTTTCTGGCAAAGGAATTCTCTTTTACCTTAGAAGATAACAAGAAAACCCAGTGCTATAAAGCTGTAGTAAGAAAATTTGAGACTGCAGTATTATTCAATCTTCTACCTTCCTAGAATATTGTATTCCTTTTTGCCTGATCTGTAAAGGTGGAATGAGGTTCGAATAGAGGCAAGTGCTAAGGAGGAGAAATACTTGGGTTTCATCATTTCTAAGACTACTAATATTCTCTGCTTCCTGCTCTATACTTATTACATTAAATGGTTTGTTGGTTTTTTTTGAGAATCTTTGGGGGAAATATAACATCTTAGTAAATAATAGTTTTCTTTTCTAATCCATGTGTATTAGGTGATATAGGCTAATCAATGTAATAAACAGTCTTAATGTTTAAATAACATAATAGAAGTTTATTTAGTCAATATGGATCAATGTAGAACTTTGTTCCACATGGTCACTCAGAGACCCAGGCTCATTCCATTGTTGATTGTAGCATCTCCTAAGACCTTATTGTTCTCTTTATCAACTGCACATATGAGGAAAGTGAGAAAAAGTAAAGGAAACATATATATTCTTAACTGCATTGCTCCAAAAGTGATGCATGCCATTTCTATATTCATTTCATTAGCTGGAACTTTGTCCAATGATTCTATCTAACTGCAAGGGAGTCTGGGAAATGTAGTGTGGTGGTGAGGCCAGAAAAAGAGAACTCTGCCTCAATATGCAATAAATTTTCAAATACATATAAAGTAATAAAATGGGCTTGATGTTAAAAAAATGCAAAACATTTAATAAATAGTTTCTATAGTTCTTATTGTTATAAATATCAAGTCTTTTTGGACCAGAAATTAATTCATTTATTCATTCAAAAATATTTATTGAGTGCCCACTATTTGCCACCTTGCTAGACACTGGCAGTACAATAGTGGGCCAGATAGCCATAGTCACTGTATTCATCAAGTTAACAGTTTAGTGGCAGAAACATACTAATTAATGTAAAATTTAAAATATTTAAATATACTTTTGGAATAGTTCTGGATAGTACAGTGCAACATAAAATTTTTGTTTACTTAATTTTCCTTCAAGTCTTTCTTTGTCACAGCTCATAATCATTTATTAGTTATTTAATTTTATTTATTTTTTGTCCTCCAGGTACAATAATTTTCACAGTATCTTGGATGATTGTTATTCCTTAGAGACAGTGGAAATGAAGAATTCTCTTTATTCAGAGTTGGATTTGAGCCGATTCCATAACTTTATACCCTCTGATAAGTGTTTTTAAATGAAGGTCCTTTTATTTTATTCTTTTCATACTCTTACCAGAAAGATATAAAAAATGTTTTTATTTTGCAATTTTTACCTTTTCTCCTCCAAGACTACCCCAGGAGGTGGATAACTCTAATTACTGGGACAGCCCAATAGAGCTTCTGGCAGGGACGTGGTGAGAACAAAGCCTGTATGGAAAAGGGCTGGTTGGCCTTTCAGCCCAGGACAGGCTATCAGAAACATCATGTGGCTGAATCTGCCCTGGACACAGGCAGCCACAAACTCTTTAGGAGAGGTCTTTTTAAGGAATGCCCAAGCATGAGAAAGGATTCAAGGGCAATTTTTTCCACAGCCTATGACTATGCCACATGATTTCACTATCAAAACAGAGAAGACTATATTAGTCCAGTTAGATACACAGGCTTTGGAATGTCCTAATGATTCAAGTATCTCATACTTTTTATTTTTGGAGGCACCCAGATATGAGAAGGCACTGTTATGTAACTATGTCATAAAGAAAGGTTGCTGTTGCTCACGGACTCTTCCTGAATGTGGCCTGGCACCCCAGGGATGAGAGAACTGGGTGTAAGCATAGGGGCAGCTATAATCTAGACTTCAAAATTAATTAAAGAGCTAAAGGTCTCGTTTGATTTTTGGATGTCCTAGCACCAAGGGGGCAATATAAAACCTATGGAAATTGCTAGAAAATCTTTTCTCCAGGACTAAATGAGAATCTGAATTTACAATGTTTTAAGAATAAAAATAAACTCAAGGGTCTTTGATCTCCATGTGTACAACTGTAACAGTCATGAAATTAAATAAAAAACCCAAAACCTTGAACATTTCTAAAATACTGAGAATTCAGTGACCCCAAACTTTGCTTATGCTCATAGCTGATAGAGTTCAAACAAAATAACCAAACCTTAGAAAAAGGGTGCAGGTCTTCTGCACAGTTGACCTCAGCATGGTGGTAATCCGCCCCCCTTTTTTCCCCAGAAAAAGAAGCCAGAAATCATTGAAACTCTAGTCTATTAACATTTCATTTTAAGATTTCCTCTCTGACATATGGGAAGTATTTATAAAAAGACGCAGTGCATAAGAAATGAGATAGACTATCTGTGGAGTATTAAAGATGATAAGACCATGTCTGGTATTAATTGAAACACTTTAGAGATATATGTCATTTCCAAAGAAATAATTTCTTTGTGTAGCTTCTAGAGTTGAGGCTCACTTTTATTATTACATTTATGGGTACACACACCCATATACACACACAATATTTAAGTGATGGAAATGGAAAATTCAATACCTGGGGTATTTGAAAGGTGTTTTCAATAAAAATTTAAATTTCTTATGTATTTCTTAGGTATTTTGGGGGAAATCAATCACATGATAAATTGTTTCATACTGGAATAATATAGTGGTTGTCAGCTTGCAACTACTTCTGTCAGAAGTTAAATAATGAAGGTTTCCCATTGGAATTTTTCTGTTGACAGAAGGAATTCCCCATTTTCTATTTATGAAGAGTAGTAGAGCCCTTATGAGACCAAAGAGACTAAATGTTATTTGGAATAAATATAGTTGCTATTCTTGTTCAAACATAGAATATTAAAATATATATTTTTCCAATATTTCTGGGCCTCTAAAGTTGAGTTTTTCTCAGATTATATATCACCATCATCATCGTCCTCATTTGGGAGATAAAGGAAAAAAATAAAGGGGGATAAATAGATACCTTGTTACTTTTTCTGTTCTTAACATTTTCCTTAGCAGAATTGACTCTGTGTCTTCTTGAATGGTTTCTCTTTTTTGGAGGCACTTTTTACATGGTTTTAATCTTACTTGTAAATTTTGTTACTTAAGTGGTTTTAGGAATTTGTTTACAGATGAGAGATGTTTGTGGTGCTTTAGAAGATAAATCATAGAAGAATAAATCTGATATGCTCTGTAGTGTGTGTATATGTATATATTTATGTAATATGTGTGTGTGTGAGTATATTGCATATGTGTCCTAAAAGCCCAGAAGTAGAAATTTTAATTTTTATTCATTGATGTTTAATGTCTTCCAGATAGATGGCCAAATCTTTTGAATCATAAACTTTTTATATGTAAGTTAAGAATATTTACCCAATATTATAAAGCTTTTTATTAAATGCTCCAGTATGTAGACTTCCTTCTTAGCTGTCATTTGAAAATCTATTCAGAAAGGTCATCTATCATACATCCTGCTCATGGGCCAGAAGAGAAGACATATCTCTCCACCTGTCACTCCCCCAACCCCAGATTCAGGTAGCATTATCCATTTTCAATTAGTTTCTTGAAGGGGGAAGTGCTCTGGGGTCTGGATGTAGAGCTGAAGATTTGGTTTTGAGAAATGCACCAACATTTGTATTATTTGTATATTTTAGAAAAATCACTTATTATCTATATTTGTCACTTACTTTCTTAATCTTTCCATAAACTATGGACAATAAATTTACTATTCATAAATTTTATCAGGAATAAATGAGAAAAGAGTGGTAAAACTATTCTCTTATAAAGTTCTCAAGGAAGGCTAGATGTTATTTTTGGTTTTGAAATTTGAAATCACATGATTCACTCACCCTATTCTTCAGTTCTTATCCACGCAGCAGAGACATATTGAATCTCTACTAAATTCAGATCCTTAGTAGAAACTGGGGTCTGGTGGTCACTTTTGACCTGAGCTAAAAATCCAGTGGAAAATATGACTTTAAACAAATACATTAATAAATATATAACCAGGCCTGGTAATAAAAGCTGAGGTGGAAGAATATTCATTTCTAAGAGAAGGTATAAGGGCGAATTTATTTGGATTGTAGTTAAGAGAACCCTTATTTGAAGATTTGATACTTTGTTTGATGCTGGATTATAAGGAAAAGCTGAGCAGGTAAAAAGGAGGTCAAACTGTCTGTCTAGTAGAGGTACCATGTGCTGCTACTTGGAGGTGGAAAATAAAGTCTAATGTTCTGAAGGAACTGAGTGATGTACAGTGTGGTTCAAAGGTAGTTAATTGGGGGTGGTGGTGATAGAGTGAATAATAAGGATAAGGCTACAAAGGCAGGCATGGGCTAGAGACTATATTAATATTTTGGGTCTATTGTGACTGTTCTGATTGATCAGAACCTATCTTTGGTTGGAGGCCATTAAAGTATCTGAAGCTGGTGAGCAGCATGAGCTGGTTTTTGTGTTAAAGCATATAAACCTAAAATAATAAGCCATATTATCAGCCATGCCTGTAATACCCTTTTCAGTAGCTGATGATTCTTCTAAAAAATATGGATACTTATTGTAAGCATTCAAACAATTTTTCAAAATTACACAAAGAAAGGAAAAATTTATTGTAAATCCCATTATTCAGAGAAAGTGACTCTTAGCATTTATGTCAGGGGTCGGAAACCTATGGCTTGCGAGCCAGATGTGGCTCTTTTGATGGCTGCATCTAGCTTGCAGACAAATCTTTAATAAAAATATAATAATGTTAAAAATATAAAACATTCTCATGTATTACAATCCATACATTTCCTACTGCTTATGTTCATGGTTGCGGGTGGCTGGAGCCAATCACAGCTGTCCTTCGGGACAACACCAAATTTTTATTGGATAATATGTAATGTACATGGGTCATTGTATGGCTCTCACGGAATCACATTTTAAAATATGTGGCATTCATGGCTCTCTCAGCCAAAAAGGTTCCTGACCCCTGATTTATGTGAACTTCACACGGTATGTGCACATGCTTATAATTTTATGTTCCCATGTTCAAACTATATTGTTTCCTCCTCCAATGACCTTAATAAACACTCAACAACATATTGTGGTCATTTTTTCATGTCAGCAGTGATGTACATCAAAATGCTTGATGGATGCTTAGTTGTCCATTGTAGCCAATCACACTAATTGACTTAATTCCTTATTAATGACTTTTAGCTGTTTCTGTTTTTTTTGTTAATATAATGACGAGCTGAGGCATCCTTGGACATAAGTATACTCGTGTGTGTAATTATCTCATTAAAGCAAAGGTTGAAAGGAAAAGTGCTAGAATAAGAATTTGTACATTTTCCAATTTTGTGTATATTGTCAATCATCTGGAATTTACTTCAGAGAAACATGTCAAGAAGAATCAGAATTGTTTTTCTGAAATGAAGAGTCAGTTGTCTTAGTCACTGAAAAAAATCAAATGAAATTTTAAAGCAACAGAAACATCAATTTTGCTCTCTGCAGGCTTAAGGCTGGCGTTTCTCAGTTCTTTGTTTTCTCTGAGTACATGTCAATTTCTCTTACTGGATTGGAAAGTCCTTGTAGCAGTAGAACATTTGCCTTGGGCCACACCAAGCTCCTGTCCCAGCTGGGCTACTTGCTATCTATAGTACCAAAGACAATGAGCTGTTACAGTGGCTATAATTTATCTTTAAAATACTTTAGCATGGATGGTAACATGTGTGAGTGAGTGAGCACAGAAGTGATTTAACCCATGCCTAGTTAATATTTGACATATATTTACCCAAAGTGCACACCAGAAAGGTGCTTAGTTAACATTTGAAAGAGTATAGCCAGGATTTTACTTTCTGAAGGCCTTGGGTATATACCTCCAACTACTGCTATCTCAATCTACATTACACCGTTTTCAATTAACATAAGAACTACTAGAGAATATATTTCCTGGCTGAACTGTGTAGTGTACCAGAAATTGTTAGTTACATATACTGTATAGGCCACTGGCATTTCTACCCTTGACGCAAATTCAAGGTATGCTGGCTCCTATTCTTCTCCATGCCTGCTGTTGTTCAAACCCGTGTACCTGATTCAAAGAGAAGCTCAATTTCTATGGGACTGTCTCACTACCTGCCCCAGGTGGCTTTTCATACAGTCCTCTCTGGTCTAAGAAGCACAGAGCTGGGGCAGAACTGAGCTTCCAAGAGTCGATTATTATAGTGGTTTCTGTACCTACTTGATAATAACTGTTTGGAAGTACTGCTAACTTTGGACTTGCTTTCTTTGTAGGACACAGTAAGCTGGAACAAGATTGTCGAGGAGAAGACCTGCAGTCTTCCAGATATTCACCAGAAATAATTTATTAATAGTGCAGGCAAGTTCACAATACAAGGAATGCCTCGGAGGTCGCTTGTCCTCTCTTTTAATAAGATGTTCAGCCAGGGGATTTTCAGTGACTCATAACTGCTGGGTCCTCTTGGGCAGTGTCTGGGCTGAATTGAGGTTTGCAAGAAAACTCACCCCATGCCCAATCTTTCCAAGATCAAAAGCCCAAACCAGAAATTATGTCAGGTAGTGCAAATATTACTACAGTTTTTTGGGGGTAGATGAGGTTGTCAAACAACAAAAACCTAAGAAAACTTTTCTTTAAACTTTGTTCTCACTCTCCATTCTCATCTACCCTTCTCCACCCTCCAGGTTTCCTATTTACAGGTTCTTTTCTTTCCATTTCCCCACTTTTATAAGGCTTCTAAAATCCCATTTATTTATGATCCACACCCTTGCAGCGAAACAAAATTGTTGCTCACAGATGCCCCTCGGTATTATAGAGCCTTTCTTGTTATAAAGGAGGAGGTGGGCTCCATTCCATTTATAAGCCCTCAGCAAAAGTTTCAGAAGGATGGCACACCCCTCTCCTCAGCCGGGGCCGCTATGCTCAGACTCCTGCTCAGGGCTGCTTGACCTGCCAGTGCACACTTATCTTGGGGCAGCCTCAGCAATGCTGTAACAGGATAAGACAAATATGTACCGCGGCGGGGGTATCCCAGGGAGAGGAAGTGTTCCCTGAGCACGTCTGAGCCTGCATTCCATTTCCCTCAGAGTGGTGTCAGCAAACAATATCAAGTGCGAAAAAGACATTTTGGATCGTGTTTATAGGGCCCTTGGATGCACTTACTGTTTTAGGGGCCTGAGCTTAACTATTGTTAAAGTCTCTTGATTAGCACATGGAGGCCGTGCCACTTGAGGCCTGCCTTTGCGCAGGTCTGTAAAGAACTGGCAGAGAGCAGCTGTGTTCCCTCCTTGACTCTGGTGGTTTATGTTAACACTTTAATTTCCATGCTGCAAGTGCTCACGTTTCACAGTAGGTTCCTGTCCTTCTTAGGAAGGGCATTGCAGTTTGCACTTTCATTAAAACCACTATCTTTTTGACCACTTATTTATTTTAGTGTTAATTTTAATTATTTTTAAAATTTTAATTTATTGTGTTGGCATTGTTTCAAGTGTATCACTCAATAAAACATTCTCTACACACTGCTTTGTGCCCCCGTGTTCCATGTAGAGTCTCTTTCCACCCCCACTTCCAGGGGGGATGGGATAAACAAGAGGAAATGAGAGTGGAAAGAGATTCCCCCTCTCCCTCCGGCTCCTCCTCCCACTACCTCTACCCCCACTTAGCTTATTTTATTTTATTCTTTTTATTTGTTTATTTCTTTGTTTGTTTATTTATTTATTTATTTTTTGGTGAGAGGGCGAGAGAGAGAGAGAGAGAGAGAGAGAGAGAGAGAGAGAGGGAGGGAGATGGAGGGACAGACAGGAAGGGAGAGCAATAAGAAGCATTAATTATTTGTTGCAACACTTTAGTTGTTCATTGATTGTTTTATTATATGTGCCTTGACCAAGGAACTCCAGCTAAGCCAGTGACCCTTTGCTCAAGCTGGCAACCTTGGGATCAAGCCAGTGACCTTTGGGCTCAAGCCAGTGACCGTATGGTCATGTTTATGATCCCACACTCAAGCTGGCAACCTCAGGGCTTCAAATCTGGATCCTCAGCATCCCGGGCCTATGCTCTATCCACTGCACCACTGCCTGGTCAGGCCCCATTTAGCTTATTTTAAATCTTCCTAATGCCGCAAAGAGGGACAGTATGTAATATGAGAGGCAGTTTGGTTTAGTGGTAAAGAGTACAGGAAAATAATCCTGATTCTGCCCCGAGCCGACTCTGTTTGGTAATTACAAACCCCTTCTAGTTGCCTCATCTGTAAGATGAGTTTAATGACAATACTTACCTTACAGGATGGTTGTAAAACACAAATGAAATAATGTACATAAAAAGTCTGGTACGTAATTAATAAAAATGAATTATCATCCTCCTCATCATTCAAGACTATAGAATTTGAAAGTGGGCAAATGGCGTACAAACCCTGACTTAACTTTCAAGCTTATGAATGATTGAATTTTATAACAAAGATAATAGGTAATCAGAGCTTACATTTTATACTGAGATCTAAAAATACTTGCTGGGAATCACCGCACTGTTGTCCATGTCCACGGTTTTTTTTCTCTTTTTTTCTTTTGTGTTCAACCCTCTACCTTCCTGCCAGCCCCTTTTCCCACCCCAGCTGTCAGCATGCTCTCTGTGTAGAAGTCTGTCTCTATTTTGCTTATTGGTATTTGTTCATTAGCTTCCACATATGGTGAAATCATATGGTACTTGTCTTTCTCTGACTGGTTTACTTCCCTGAACACACAATACAGTGTATAGATGATATGTTGTGGAATTGTACACCTGAAACCTATATAATTTTGTTAACCAGTGTCATACCAGTAAAATAAAGATAATAAAACTTAATAAACAGTATAAAAATACTTGCTGGGTACTATTTTAAGCACTTACATGTATTCACCTCATTTATAGTCATGTCAACCCTATGAGATAGGTTAAAATTGTTACCATTATCCACATTTGAAGATGGAGAAACTGAGACCCAGCGAGGTTAAGTAACTCGCTCAAAATTTCTGGTGACAGTAGTGAATTTACCATCTCCAGATTCTTAGTCACTACCGCTCAATGCCCTCAATTGCTATGAGCATCCCAATCTATGACCTGGCACTTTATTTTTCAGAAGTCTATTTTAAGTACTTATGGCTTCAATGCAGCATGGTGAGAAGTGAGTCAGGTAGAGCCTCGAGGTTCACACTTTTGTTTCTCTGTTTGGCCAAGAAGGACACGCCATCAGTAAGTGAGCACTTGAAAGAAGGTGTATTTAATAATTATTTCTAGTTTGAGTGTGGACAATTTTCTGAGAGTAGAAAGATCATAACAGGGTTTCTGCTCCCCTTGGTAAGTGGGAAATGGTGATAATTCAGTGCTATGGTGGGAGAATCATGGCATCTTTTCTCTGGGACTTCCTTCTGACCAAAGTGAGAGTGATTCCTAATATTTATTTTAGGACAACACCAGACCAACAGTCAACTAGCCCTAATGTAGGCATTAATAGTTCTCTCAGAAAAACTTTAAATCATTTGCTACTTATAATTTTACAGGAAATAAACCTTTACCCACCAGGTGTTTCAAATATATAGTTCAACTCCAAGATCTACATAAAATGTTTTCTTTATGCTAAATTAATTTACTTAAGAAAGTTCTCCAAGATAGGTAAAGTAAAAAGCATTGCTCCCAAGAATCAGACCAACAAACTATTTAAACCTTAATAAAAATGTATTTGGCTAAGAGAACAAATAGGATCTCATTATTCTAGTGAAAGTTCAGTTTGTGTTTTATTTCACTTAGCTTCATCTTTCTGAGTCATAAATAAGAAATCCCAAGTAATAAATACACTGTACCAAATGCATTTTAATAATCCAAAAGGGTTTCATTACTGTGGCTATAACCTGGAAATGTGAATTATGGCTGATACTCTAGCCTTAATTTATCAACTTCAGAGGTTCTGGTTTTGCTTCTGTAAATGCCATGTGACTATGCTATTTACAGCATAAAGGACTTGGTATGGTTAAATGAAACTTTTCTTGCTTTTGAATGTCTAAAAGATAATATCAATTTTTTCTAGGAAAAGATCATGATATATAATGTTAAATGGTTTTGAATTTTTTGAAAATGAAAACAACCCCTACTTCAAGGTAATAAATTGGAACGTTACCCAAGAGAAAGCAAACAGCTGTTTTCAATAACACAGGTAAATTCCAGCCATGGGAAAATTTCTATGACTGCTTGAGCTGTTGCAAAAGTCTTGTGCATTAAACAGGCCTTGGGACTAATAGAAATATCCCTTACAATCCGTACCCAACCCATGGTACTTTTTATATTTTGTTTTCTGGTCTCCGTAATTACCTTTCAATCAAGTGAGTCTAGAAGTTCGGATAATTAGTGCTCCAGGAATAACCTCTATACCCCTGTGTATTAAAAAAAATGTCTTGCTGTTTCTGTAATGTCCTTTGTAAAAAAAAAAAAATTCATGTAGCTATACCCTCTGTCAAGTTCTAGACCAAAGGCCACCTCTTCTATGAAACACTTTAAATCAATGATTGGGCCCTTCTCTGAAAGTCCTTTCTAAGTGGTTTGCTTACACTCTCATGTAACAAAAATTATTTGTTGTCCCTCACACAATTCTGATCTTTCAGGCTGTAATTTCTGTGAGGACAAGGAGTTTGTCTTAAATTTGTATACATTTCCCAAATTGCTTAGTACAGTACTTTATATGCATTTGGGATTCAATAAATATTTGAATAAATGAACATTGAATATAAGTGAGTAGGATTCTAACAAACTTGTCTAGTCCAGCAGATCATTTGCTCAACCCTGAGTTTCTGTAAATGTCTTAGGATTATGCCAGTTATTAATGTAATACATTAATGTGGGAAATGGGTTGCTATGTTTTTGAAAGGTTATCATATAGTAGTCTTTGAATTACTTAATGATGTTTGTGCCTTATATTATCAATATACAGGGGTCGTTGGGTTTCAACAGAGTTCCGTTCTTAGGATAGTGACATAACCTGAATTTGGGTGTAAATTGAAACACACTCTAACCTAAGTCACCTACTTATCCTAACACAGTTGTAAAATCATAATCATCATAATCTAGAACACAAAAAAACACAACTAAACCACAGAAAAAGGAAAAGGACATAAATATACTCTACTGTAGTAACAGAAGAAATGAGTGCAAAAAAATTCCTTACCTTTATTTTGTGGTTGGCTTGTACACTGGAAGGGGCATTGCACAGTGAGAGAGAGTGACCCTCTGGGAGGAGGAAGCTGGAGAGGCAGGAGAACCCGCAGAAGTAAACCTGGGTCAGGTAAATTAAGATCACCTAAGTAACATGCAGGAGACACTGGAGATGATTCTAACTGTACTAAGTTTATATGGGAGTGAGCATTGTAAACTCAAAATGTCGTATGTTGAGACTTGTAACCTGAGGACCCCCTATATACGTATGTGCGAGTGTTTTTTCTTCTTCGTAGGGAAGATTAGTAACTTTTATTATTATCCTCATCCCTCTCTACTCTGCTTCAACCCAAGAGGATTAGAGCCTAGTTTTCTGTCTCCGTGAAAAAAAGTAGGGTTGGTTATAAATACAAAGCCACATCCTTGGATCATGGCGGTCAGCGCTTTTCCAATAATACAATTTTCTCTCCTAGAATGCTGTTCTTGATCCACATTGATCCAAGTTCACAATTTATTTATGAACCAGCTCAAATAATACTTCTGTGTAAATGAGTTGCCTGACTAATTCCACTCTGACCTGTTTACTATGTATACAAAGCTTCAGTATTTATGTCATGTATAACATATTATTTCAACAGTCACAAATTTACTTATTCATTTAGCACATAGTTAAATGAAGCTCTGTACTAGGCAATGTAAAATTTCAAAGATGTTCCAGACACATCATGTCCTCAAGAAATGTTCAGTGTAGAAGGAGCGATTACAAACAGCTGGTAGTGCTAATGAGTAGCACAAGAATGCAGGTGAAAAAATATGGGAACTCAGCAAAGAACCTACTTTAAGCTAAGGTTTCTTGGAATAGGTTGTAATTTGAATGGAGTCTTAATGGGCAGATAGAATTCAAATCCTTATTGCACTTATTGCTCTGATACTTTCATTGTAGACTATATAGCCAGCCTACATGAGTCTCATCAACTTTTTACTTACTCAGCTCTTCATCAAGGAATCAGCAAGCATTTGCAATTCTCCCACAGAAAATCCACTCCACAGAGCATTTCTGAGAAATGAGATTGTACCAACAGACATATAAGGAAGAAAGTGGATTGTATTTCAAACACTCAGAGAATGTTCTCAACGAATCCATTTCACCCTCTTCATTTAACTGTCTCCTCTTTCTGTCTCCTAGGTCTGGAGGCAGGAGGTCCCTTCTCCAGAGGTGCCCCCTCAGATGTGAGGGCCTGACTGGCTCTGCCTCCCCACCTCTGCTGGGTGCTTGTCCTGCTGCTCTTCCATCCTGCCTTCTCATGGAGCACCACTGATGTTCCCACCCACTGCTTAATGCTAAATTTGTCAAAGGACATTGTTATGAGAGTCAGGATTTTACTACATTCAATTGTTATTAGCGTCCACCTTCCTTCGAAAGCAGTGAGAAATTGTAAATAACAAATATTTTAGTCATCTTATAATTATTTTTTTGCACACAAGTTCCATCTCTTAATTGCATTCTCAGGGCCTCAGCAGGTGGGAAACACATCTTTGTATACATTGGCTGTCCTTTCTGCTTTCCTGGCATCTGTATGGTGCTCTCTGCATGGGAGGCTGTGTGAAGGAGAAGCGAAGTGTCTTCCCTCACTGGCAGGGTCACGGTGCTCAGGCGCTGCTCTGTAAGGTGAAGCAGCAGCTGCAATTAAGTGATGTTTCTGCCACTGACATAATAGGTGGGGCCTCAGCCCCCAGGAATAGGGTTTGCTTCTGTTGACTTAGGAGACCCTTAAAAGTAGAATGCTGTGGAATCTTAGAATGGGGAACAAGGCTTGATTGAGATGTGACAGCCTGCATCCCTTGGGAAATATCATGATGGAACTAGAGGCTAAGGAAGGTATCTTAGGATGTTATCTAATTTTAGCCATGGCTAATATTTACTATGGCAATTTGACCTTTGCAGATTCAAAAAGAGAGCATTGTGACAAATCCTTTTCATTAATTCCAGTGGTGCATGCTGACATGTGACATACAAATAGTTCCACCATTACTGTCAGAATATATTTCCATATGTTACATTTTATGCACATAATAAATGTGCATATGGTTTGTTTTCTCTTTATGGTCTAATTGCTATAAATAGCCAATAGCTCTTTTAACTGTATTGAACCATCATGTATTACAAGATTGTTTATTCCTTTCTTCTGAAGAAACATATGAAATTAAATATATTCTGGAAATGACAGTTCAGCATTCAATGAAAATAATACTGTAAATATATCTTATGCATAACATTAGCAACATATAAAAACCATATATATTGATCTCTAGCCACATGAAGAAAAGAGAATACTCACCAGTTGATATTTATTCCTCATTTAAAGCATATTCAAATGTTAAGAGAAAAATTAAAACCACTGAAACTAGGTCTGTCACTCATAGAAAGTATAGGAAATACTCTTTAAACGCTGCTTATTGTTACATGTGTTTACAATGCAGAAAAGGAATGGCCACGGTCAGATCTAGGTCTTTAT